>NC_089777.1:24159036-24184036 GCF_040412425.1 Macrobrachium rosenbergii | reverse complement strand
AATAATAATAATAATAATAATAATAATAATAAGAAGAAGAAGAAGAAGAAGAAGAAGAAGAAGAAGAAGAAGAAGAAGAAGAAGAAGAACAACAACAAGACCGGCGTGATTACCGTAGTCATTCGGCTTGTAAACAACATGACTACCCACAACTGATACCCCCTGACCCCAATCGAATCATAATCTAATCCCGACTAAAAAATTAATTTTATGAAGAGTGAACGCGCGTAATAAATTCAGTCAGAGTATAACCAAAACATTTTCTAGAGTTAACCACGAACAAAACATGACAACAAATTATGAGCGTTTTGAAGTTTTTTTTTTTTTTTTTTAAAGGCACAGGATTCAGTCTCCCTGAAAGTCTTTCCTAATGTTTTCTTTTATTTTTTCATGTGCCAAATCATCCATAACACACTTATTTTTTTTCCTGCCACAAAATCTTACACACTATCCTTTAGCCCAGGGGTTCCCAACCTGGGGTACGTGTACCTCTAGTGGTACATTTGTACTCTTCAGGATCTGAGAGAATAGCCAGTACTGCGCAATGCATTATGTAATCTGCACTGAGATTGCACAATGTCGTATCTTCTTTTTCCATTTTAGTAAGAAAAGCTTTACTGTACACAAACAAATTTTATAATAAAATCATATCAAAATATCAATTTCATTGTTTTTCTTTTTCATCCTCAATTGAATCTATAAAAATGCCCAAGGGTTACAGAAGAAAGGGTTGGGAATCTGATTTAGTTAAAAATAACCAGACCACTGAGCCAGCTCTCCTAGGGCTAATGGAAGGAAGAACAGGTTAAGAACCAACTGGGAACAACGGGACCTGCGAGAAATTTACCTGATTTCTATTCTTCATGGGACGGTGGGAGAAGGTCAGTCAGTGAGTATTTCAAGACAAGATGCATTTTCCAGCCATTTCAAGGCAAGTTTTGTTATTCACGCCCTTTCCCGACTTAATCACGACCGAGTTACGACCACATCACAAATGCCAACTATGGGTCACACGAGACAGCCAACCAAAAGCACAGAACTTTCGTGAATGTGTTACGATTGAGCAACACTTACCAAGAACTATGACGACATGCCCAAACAACTGCAAGATAAAACAAGGCAACGCAACAGTAGTTTGAAGAATAGAACGCTGACTTTCTCAGACTTGCAGTTGTGACAACCAGTGAACCTATAACTAGAGAATATACTTCCTTTCAAAAATTAGTCTTTACGAACAGTTTCCTCACTGATTACTCGTAAACATTTCCCCCTGTCTCATTTATTCTTTTCCTACGATACAGAGAGAGAGAGAGAGAGAGAGAGAGAGAGAGAGAGAGAGAGAGAGAGAGAGAGAGAGAGAGAGAGAGAGAGAGAGAGAGAGAGATCCGAAGTAAATTCTCATCATCAACATCATCATAAAATACTTTGAAACAGAATGAGAGCATCATCTGGCATCTGACAACAAAACAATCTCTCTCTCTCTCTCTCTCTCTCTCTCTCTCTCTCTCTCTCTCTCTCTCTCTCTCTCTCTCTCTCTCTCTCTCTCTCGCACCACAAAGGTAATCAGTGCGTTAACGAGTTTCTAGGTCAACAATAAAGGGCTTCTTCAAGGAAACGTATCACAGACCTGAAATTATCAAAACCATATGATTTCACTGATGTGAAGGGATGGGGAAATAATAATAATAATAATAATAATAATAATAATAATAATAATAATAATAATAATAATAATAATAATAAATTGTTTGTTGGTACTATCACTGATAGTTTTTTCTTAATAGTGAGCATAATAAAAACTACATTAAAAACAGATATTATAAACAGATATAATCATTATGTTTAATGCCTAATGTAAAAAAAAATAAAACGCCTTCTCCATTCTGACTTACATAAAGAGAATAGTCGTAAATTAATGTTAAAACTTAAAAAAACTAATCATTTTCCTCTCTTGTCCAATAACAGGGCCTTTTCATTACTTGAAACCTCAATAACTCAATCCACAAGAGAACAAATATTAAGTAACCTTATAAATATCTGCAAATCAGGTACAGTCCATCTTGACATCAGTTTCCCGAGACCTTCCAGCCTTTTTTTTTTTTTTTTTGTGTGCGTGTGGGTGGGTGTGCGTGTGTGTGTGTGTTTGTGCGTCCATTTAATAGTTTATCAATCTGACGCAACACACAGAGAGAGAGAGAGAGAGAGAGCGTTAGCCGATTTAATAGTTTATCTGACGACACGGAGAGAGAGACAGACAGACAGAGTGAGAGCGTTAGCAGATTTAATAGTCTCCATCTGACGCCACAGGGAGAGAGAGAGAGAGAGAGAGAGAGAGAGAGAGAGAGAGAGAGAGAGAGAGAGAGAAAGAAAATTTTGCTCATTAATTAATTTGTCCAACTGGCATCACAACAAACAGAGAGGTGAGGGGAAGAAAATGAGTAAAAAGAATGAGGTTTTACACCGCAGGAGATTAACCTACCTGCTGAAAATTGGAAGGTTTTAAGATTACAGGAAAACGGAAAAAGGAAGTTAATTCCAAGGACAACGTAGTTGCATTACTTCCTTAACATGCTTTGTTGAAGGAATTGAAGATACCAGTATCGGCTCAAACGAAAGTTCATCAATATACTTTCAATATTCGTCTGTGAATTGATAATCCGGACGCCTTACAAGTCTTTATCAGTCAGGCACTTATCATAATTTAAAAGGTTCTTAGAATTTTCATGAAAAAAAAAAAAATTCCTCATTAAATAAACCTTCGATTCGCCAAAAATTTAACCTATAATGGTTTGTCAAAATCTTGGTATCCAACATCAACGTATGTAACAGAGTCACGTCTGAATATTTGTAAATAAGCATTCGCAAAGTGCTTCCAAACATCTCATCTATTTATTTAAACATCTCATCTATTTATTTAATTATTTATTTAAATATTTATGTTTATTTATTCATTCCACAAAGCCTTAACACCTGTTCAGTACAGGCCGCAGACACTAAAGAGGGAACGTAATTTTAATTTATTCAAAACAGGTTTCACAGTTATATATTTCTGACCCCATTAAAAGTTGGACTGGTTCCACTGAATGAAAAACCTACAAATTCTTTCACGACTTCCCTTTTCAAAAGGAGGCTACATCGCTTACGTAGGGCACTGGCCTAAATCAGAGAGAGAGAGAGAGAGAGAGAGAGAGAGAGAGAGAGAGAGAGAGAGAGAGAGAGAGAGAGAGAGAGAGCATTTCTCCCTTTTGATTTCTTTCCCTCTTATTTCGACAGGGCCACCAAGTGCAGAAAAATTCCCGAAAAGTTAAAGAAAAATAAGACTAAGGGAACACCCACCCAAAGAATTTACAAACTTTTTCTTCAATAAATGCATATTCAATAAGCCCTCAGAATAATTTTTACCAGTATTCCAAATGAAACCAGTCCTTCATGATTTTGATACGATTTGTTTATTTCTTTGTATATGTATGTGTATATATATATACATATATATATATATATATATATATATATATATATATATATATATATATATATACACACACACAAACACACACATATATATATATGTAAATATATTTTATATATTATATATATATATATATATATATATATATATATATATAATATATTTCTTGCAAAATCGCTTTTCTCATCATCACACTGTGGGCTGTTAGGCTTATGAAGTATTAACGTGGCCCTGAGACTGAGCAGCAGCAACAACAACAACAACAATAACAACAATAATAATAACAATATTTATAATAATAATAATAATAATAATAGTAATAACTTATGATAATGATGCTGATGTTGATAACCATAACGTCAAAACGCTTGTAACTCAAACAAATAAATAAGAAAATACGTAAAGAATAAAAAAATTAATAAATAAACAAATAAATAAAATAAAATATTCTGAAAACGCTCCTTTCACCGTTTCCATACATCCGGAAATATCGCTCTTCCGCTGGAAGGAGCTTCAAAAGAACTGGAAGAATGGCCCACCTAACCTGAACCCAATTCTAGTGTCCGTAATCCGATACCAAACCTGGGGTATAAATGCCACGAAAGGGGGGGAATGCCCCCCCCCCATTTTTTCCCTGAAAGGGATGACTATCTCGCAAGTCAATGGATTACATAAGGTAATATCAAGTGAATTCCCCCCTAAGGATATTATTCAGGCATTTAAAGCGTTGAGCTATCTATGACAAGGGAGCTGGAATAGTAATGAAAATCCGTTTATTTCTGTGCAGTAAAGACAACACAGTATTGCTCCTTTCGAGTTAAGAACACTGCAACAGAACACTGCTTCTTTCGAGTTAAGAAAACGGCAATAGAACAACGCTTCCTTCGAGTTAAGAACACTTCAATAGAGAATTGAATTTCTAGTTAAGAACCAGCAATAAATCGCTGCTTTCGAGTTAACTCTTCATCAGAACACGGCTTCTTTCGGAGTTCGAACACGGTCCATCGAATGACGGTCTTCGAGTTAAGAACACTACAATAGAACACTACCTCTTTCGAGTTAAGAACACGGCAACAGAACCTCACTTCTTTCGAGTTCCGAAAACGGCAATAGAACATCGCTGCTTTAGAGTTAAGAATACGCCAATAGAACAACGCTTCCTTCGAGTTAAGAACACTACTTCTTTCGAGTTAAGAACACGGCAATAGAACACCGCTTCTTTCGAGTTAAGAACACAGCAATAGAACATCGCTTCTTTAGAGTTGAGAACACGGCAATAGAACGTTAATAGCCAAAAGTACATCAGAAAAAAAAAATCCCTTCCTTTCTCGTCTCTCTCAGGTTTGGCGGAGAGATAAGGACGACGATATTAAGGTTCCTCATTCCATCGCCTTTTGTTTTAATTAATCTCCAATTAAGACGAAAGTATATTCACATACCTCACGCGCGAACTTACGTGTTCGAAGCTTAATGGGTATTTTTGTATACTTTACACGGCATGAGGATTCTGGAGAATTCTTGCAGCAACATAAATCACAAAACATACAAACGAAAAATAATGAGATTTTCCAGGGCCCTGGGGAGAGAGAGAGAGAGAGAGAGAGAGAGAGAGAGAGAGAGAGAGAGAGAGAGAGAGAGAGAGAGAGAGAGAGAGAGAGAGTCAAAACAAATGGCTTAATTGGCTCGGACTGATTTTCAAGGCTTATAGCTATAAAAAAAAATGAGGTTATCAACACAGAAAGTAAACTTGATTTAAATAAATACATTTCAAAACAAACAGTTGCGAAAAATTACATGACGGTTAAACTGATCTTGTCTTAATCGAATATATTAGGCAAGTTTTAATGGGAAAAACCTTACCCTGTATAGGCATCATTAGTAGAATAAATTACAAGACTGTTAAAGTAGAGAGAGAGAGAGAGAGAGAGAGAGAGAGAGAGAGAGAGAGAGAGAGAGAGAGAGAGAGAGAGAGAGAGAGAATATCTAAGAACTAACAACATATGACGTTGAAAAGAAGAAATGGTAATCTACTTCGAATTCAGGTCTAGTGCCACAGATTGAAGAGCCTCACGTGATTAATGGTTGGTTGAAAGTTGCGTGGCTGAGGTAAGTTGTGAGAGAGAGAGAGAGAGAGAGAGAGAGAGAGAGAGAGAGAGAGAGAGAGAGAGAGAGAGAGAGGTAGCGGATGAGGAAGGAAGGAAGGAGAAAGACGTCAACTTAGGAGTATATGCCCCTCTCAGATCAAGATCAATAACATCCCCCAGAAACCCACTTCTTCCTCCTCCCTCCTCCTCCTCCTCAAAGAAGGCCACGAAACTGACCCTATGGCCCTCCCCTTTCCCTCCGACCCCTTCACCACCTGGTCTCAAATCGAACACACACGCTCTCTCTCTCTCTCTCTCTCTCTCTCTCTCTCTCTCTCTCTCTCCTTAATTCCATGAAATAATAATCTCACCAGTCATACTACTTCTCTCTACTCTAGGCACTGCTGCAACTATACCCTCTCTCTCTTCTCTCTCTCTCTCTCTCTCTCTCTCTCTCTCTCTCTCTCTCTCTCTCTCTGTACTTCAGTCCATGAAATAACAATCTCACCAGTCATACTCTAGGCACCGCTGAAACCAAATCTCTCTCTCTCTCTCTCTCTCTCTCTCTCTCTCTCTCTCTCTCTCTCTCTCTCTCTCTCTCTCTCTCTCTCTGTACTTCAGTCCATGAAACTATCATCTCATCATTATTATTTCTTATTTTCAATGAATCTTTATTAATTCATTCCTGTGAGTTACCAGATCTCGCGCCACTACACAAACAAAAAGTTCGAAAACAAGAACTTTCACCCAAAGTTCCACGGTCCATTATAATACAGACCTGTTCATAGAGCAACAAGTTAATCCATTATTCCATCCCTGTCTATGGTCGTACAATATTACTCAAACTAATTGCTATTCTTCTTAGCAACTTGTTGGGCAACTTGCTGGGATTCAGCCTTCTATGGAAGCAGATAATGTTCCTATAAATAAACCTCTGAAGATGACTAAGATATTAGAAGAACTCTGAAGGTGCAATCGACCAAAAACATCAGTAACTTTTTCCGATCTTTTCCTTTTCCCGGTCGAGACTTTATGTGTCTCCCTTCACAATGTCAGCTGGTACTTTGGAAGGAAGTTGTGGGCTGATAGTTATTTACATTCCTGGGTTGCTACTCACTGCAGCTGTCTGACTACCCAGTACATAATATTTTCTAAGATTGTTCCGTCCCTGCTTTCTGGAGCCAAGTGCCGATCGTCGGGGGTTGGGGGTTAGTTACTCGGGGGCGGGTGCGTTTGAAAAGCAGTTTCGGATTGTTTCCTTAAACGACCTTTTGCGTCTACTGAACTAAGCTGTGAATTATGCATCTAGTTCTCAGTAGACTGTGGTGGGTTGCAGCAGATGATATATATATATATATATATATATATATATATATATATATATATATATATATACACATATATATATATATATATATATCGAGATCATGATTTTTTTATCATTGCTTCCCATCTTAAGGAAAAAAATGGCTTTATGTTTTATCTGTCTTATCTATCTATTTGTCTGTCTGTATATATATATATATATATATATATATATATATATATATATATATATATATAAAAATATATATATATATATATATATATATATATATATATATTATACACACACATATATACAGACAGACAAATAGATAAACTGACAGATAAACATAAAGCCGTTTTTTCCTTAACATGGGAAGCAATGATAAAAAAAAAATCATGATCTCGTTTCGCGGATTTGATAAAAAAAATGGAACAGAGCTATAAAAAGGTAATCGCCGAGCCAAGTACTAAAACTGTCACCTCCGGGCTTAGAATTACGCGAGGAAGACACGCCATTATAGATCTCCCTCCCAAAAATTAACCTGAACCGCATTTCTTCACGCGTCACACGAGGCTGAAAATAACTCAAAATAGTATTGATGAAAGCGCTGGGAGGAAGATGAACCACCCTCTTTTTATTCCTGGAATAATTATTCTGTTTTCAGTGTCATTTCCAAGCTCTGGCTGACCTAACTGATGATTCGGCTATTCAATTATGTTGTTACCTACTGTCTCAAACCATATATAAACGGATATTCGAGGTCATTTGCTGTTTCAACGGCCATTTCAATTTACTTGACATCTTTGCTTTCAGCATTTCTTCTGTAGAACCTTTGGTCCGAAACTGAGCGTATGCCGAACGACAAAAATATAAAGATTATTAATAATAAACTTCGATAGAATCAAGAATCACTCAAGTGTGAAGTGAGGGCGCTACCGCGTCATATAAAGTCGTACAAGAAGTTGGAAGTTGGCTACATAAAGAAGTTTGTCCTTAACAAGTACCTAAGGGCAGGTTGTTCACCTACAAAATATAATAATAATAATAATAATAATAATAATAATAATAATAATAATAATAATAATAATAATAATAATAATAATAATAAGATGATGATGATGATGATGATGATGATGATGATGATAATAAGTATCAAAATAATAATAATAATAATAATAATAATAATAATAATAATAATACTGTTTAAATAACAATGCAATGGTTGCTGCTTAAATCAGGAGGAGGAAAAAGACAATGGTTAAGTAGTAAGAGGAGGAGGAGGAGGAGGAGGAGGAGGAGGAGGAGGAGGAGGAGGAGGAGGTGTTGGCGACTGTCGTCTCCTATACCAGGAAGACAACGAAAAGACTTCCCTAAAAAAAAAAAAAAAAATTACAAGAAGATAACATCAAGACGAAATTCCCCCTAAAGCCCTTCGCGCAGCTCACTAAGAGATCCAGCGGCCTAAATTGGGAGGCCGAAAATTCCCTGGAACCGGCGAGGTTAAATTTAGTGGCATCCGAGTCTATCGGCATTATGGAAAAGCATCCCTGAATCCCCCAGTGGAATTCACGGGCGATATCTGGTAAGACCAAAATCCGGCTAATAGGTGGTTTCTAAACATAGCCTGAATGCAAATATACACTCCTAAATGCAAGCGATGCTTTACACCAAGGTGAGCATCTGAAAGCGTAATATCATAAATAATAACTTTCTGGATGATGACGTGTTAAATGGCGTGGAATAAAAGTTAATAAAACTAAATAAAAAAACATAAAAGTACAGAAATTAAAAATATCATAGTGGAATACCTAAAAATAATAATAAATACAGTAAATGAAAAGAAAAAGATATTGAAAAATGAAATAGTTAAAACAACTGAACAATATGATAGAATGTTAAGAAACGAAAGATTCCGGAAAACATTGATAAACACAAATGAACAATATAATAGAAAATGTTAAGAAATAAAAGATATGAGAAAACATTTAAAAAGATGTATATGGAACTAGCAAAATCTAGAATAAGCAACTAACAGAAAATACCTAATCGGAAATGTGAAAATGACGCAATAATTCAAATGTGGCTGATGAAGGAAAGTAGATAGGTAGACAGGCTAAAAGAAACCGTGACAACATTTCAGGATAAAATAAAAATGGAAGTTGAATAAATAAAACAGGAACGATTGGAATAACTAAGAGGAACATGATAGCAATAAAAATGAAAAATGAATGCTACAATAAAGATGATAAACAAAGCATGAAACTGAATAGAGGGAAATGAAATTGTCACGAGATCCTGACCAAAATAAAAAAAAAATCTAAAACAAAGCATGAACTTGTATAGAATGAAATTAAATTCTGAAGACACATGGACATCAAAAAAAAAAAAAAAAATTCACATCAAAGAGAAACAAATATGAACTTCCAATAGGTGCAACCAGGTTAATATCAAGGTTATGAAATCAAAGACGGACTGGAATACAATGCGCCAGTCTAAGATTCCATGTCCGACATCCTAATTATTCCTGAGCTAATGAGAAACTTCGTGTATCTTCTGCTCTACAGGTGGCGCTACCAGATGATATGAAACAGGATCCCAACAAATAAATAGTGGGAGTTTGATGAGGTGTTTCTGTAAAGAGAAAATTTCTGGTGTCTTAATGAAATTTTGCATTCATAATGACGGTTGAAAATAGACGATTCACAAAAGCAGGCTTCTTTTGGAAAAGAGTTCCACTGGTACGCCGTTTCGTGAGCAATGAATTTCCCCAAATAGACATGCCTATGACTGGCGAGCATTTTCACAAAAGAGGACTTGCCGAGGACGTCAAGCAGTTTCACACACACACAAAGATAGCTTATTAAAACTGGTACGAAGTTCTTATAAAAGGGGACTTTATTTATACCCTATACAAAGTAATTTTTCAGTATATTTTGTAGTCTTACGAATAGCGAATCACGCACGACTGAAACCTGGCTTTAGTTATCTCTGCCCGAAAGCTTGTGCAATGTCAAGTGAAATAGTTTTCCCAATTATCATTAGTATTAAAATAGTTTAACCAGACCACTGACCTGACTATCAGCTCTCATAGGGCTGGCCCGAAGGATTAGAATGAATTGAATATAAAATTTAGGCCAAAGGCCAAGCACTGGGACCTATGAGGTCATACAGCGCTGCAACGGAAATTGACAGTAAAAGGTCTGAAAGGTGTAACAGGAGGAAAACCTCGCAGTTGCACTCTGATTCAATTGTTAGGAGAGGGTGGAAAGTAGGATGGAAGAAAGAGAATATGAAAGGAGGTATAGTAAAAGGAACGAAAGGGGTGCAGCTAAAGTAATGTCTACAGTGCACCACATGAGGTGCACTGACAGCACTACCTAACTGACAACCACTTCCTCATAAGCATGCGAAAGCATGAGAACAAAATATCATGCGAGATTCACTAACAGGTTTTGAATGTGCGAGGAAAAACCACGCTTTTAAAAAGTCAACATCCGTAGCATTTAAAAAAATTGCTCTGCGTTTTCAAACGAGAAAATCCCACAACCGCAAATAAATGTGGTTCAAATGAGTTACGAATTTCGGCAAAACCCACAAAAAACATAAAAATCAACCTAAACTAATAGCAATGAACCTAAAACCTAAACAATTCGATTTTCTTTGAAAAGTACAAAGAAAAATCAAGAATTTAATCATCAAAACCTATTAAAAGAATTAAAAAAAAAAAAGGATCAAAAGTCCCCTTAAATGAAAACCGACTAGAAAACAGGGAACAGGGAGACACACACAGGTCGAACATCAAACGTGTCAGTAGCAACAGGTTACTGAATATTGCATCGTATGGGGAACCCAACGGGCGGCCAATCAAGACTATAGGTGCACCCAAGTGAGAAAGTGGAGGGGGAAGGTGAGGGGGAAAGGAGGGGAGGAGGGAGAAGATAAGAGGAGAAAGGAGGGGGGGGGGTTTGTGCGACGGCATTATAACCAAGATTCTCATCTTGCACTAAATGCAAATGAACCCGGTTCATTCGCATGAATTATTCAAATCATTTGGTGAACTCTTTGACAAGATTTAATTAGATTCTACAAATTAGGACGGATGTCACAATGTTGTTACAAGATTTTTCTTCTTTTCTTCAGGCAAAAACAAACGTAATTAATTCCGATGAATTAAATATTCTAATTCGGATAAACTCGGCTTTTCAATCGAACAGAAATAATCCGAAGGCATTATACATTGAATTCCGATGAACACCCTTAAGAAGTTCGACTAAATTATTCAAAAAATTAGGGTAGAGTTTTCAGCTTATTCAAAAGAAGAATTTCGGGAGGATTCTACCATGAAACCACAATGAATTCTTTAACGGATCAAATTCATTCTACAAATTCAAGTTAATTCAACAAATACGAAAGTCACGGAAAAAATTTGGACTTTCTGAGAAAAAAAAAAAAAAAAAAAAAGTATCTGAATTTTCAAACAATAAAACTACCCGAACGCCACACAGTTGCGAAAACTGAAAACATGTAACATTCCGAATAACAGAAGGAAACTATATATAAAATACACGTGTACTTCGTGCTACTGGATTGGCTTCGGGGAAATAATTAGCGTTAATCTTTAACCCAATTTAGCTTAAAACGATTCTTGCACAATTCCAAGGCTAAAACAATTATTCCCCTAACGTTACTGAACCCTTAAAAGAGCCGATTGAAAAGAGAATACTGTTTGGGGGAAATATACCTTTGGGATTTCATTCTACCCTCAACGAGAGATTAAGCGAAATTACATGGCAATATATATATACACTGTATATCCATTATAATGGGATAAGTGTACTCATTTTATATTTTTTGGGGGTGTGAAATAAAATCTATAAAGCAACATAAAAGAAGCTCTCTAACACACCATAAAGAGAAACACGATAGATATACAATATATTTTACAAACGGATATATTCTGTATATCTTTTGAGATAAGATATTAACCTATTTTGTTTACCAAAAGAAAAACACTAAGAGGAACACAGCATAAAATTAACACACATGATAAAAAATTGAAAATAATATCAAACAAAACCTACATACCCTTTAAGAGAAGAATGCGAGAAGAAATGTATTTTATAAGGCCAACAAAAGAACAAACGACAGAACGGCATGTGATAAACATATAAATAAAAGTGAAAGCAAAATAAACTTATCAAAACCCCCGATGCGGCAAAAGAAAATAAGTTAAATTAATATTATGCCACGTGCGCCTGGCATTAAAAGTTGCAAAGATATAGTAAAACTTGAACATGATAATTGTAAGGGAAGTTATATTGCAAAATATGGGACATTATCCGCCATATTTTGAGAAGAATAAACATTTATTCAAAGAATACAGAAATGTATGAGTTCTGCGTATATGAGTAAATTAAAGGAATTCAGGAACATGTGATTAGAAAGATGAGAGAGAGAGAGAGAGAGAGAGAGAGAGAGAGAGAGAGAGAGAGAGAGAGAGAGAGAGAGAGAGAGCTGAATACTGCTGATAATTTATAAAAGATATAACTGCAAAACCAAACGGGGGGAAGGGGGGGGGGGTTCTTTGCTCAAACTCTAATAAACAAAAGGCCCACAAACTGTATTTAAAGTACCAATCACGAAAAATTGCCAAGCTTCCAAATTTTCTGTACGAGACTAATACCATGCTTGGCTTAGCATATCTTAATCAAGTACATACCTTCCATGCTGGAAAAGAATCTTGTCGACTTGTAACAAGCACGGAATTGCACGAAATTAATGTTATACACCATGCACACGCTTCCCATTGGAAAAGACTGGTTCAAAGAAGGTGCAACCCTACCGGTTTCCATCAAGTACTGCAGGAGTGAGATTTCCCAGCACTCCCCACGCATACACATATATTCATATTTATGTATCTATGTATATATATACAAATATATTTTATATATCTATCAAATATATAACTGTATTTAATATATATGTATATATTATATATTTATATATATAAAATATATAATTATTATATATACATATACACGGTATATATTATAATATATGTATTTATAATGTGTGTGAATGCACATGATGAAAAATGAATCTCGTTAACCGGAGGATTAATGAACGTCCTCTTTCGGCATTAATCATTTACCTCCTCCTGCACAGGGTGAGATTCTGAAGCCGGGGAAAAGATCTCTCATTAGGTTGATAAAGGACACACAAGAGAAGCAGATGTCATTTCACATTTTTCACCTGACAGTCAGGTACATAAATTACAGGAGTCAAAAGGGAAAGAAAGGGAGCTGGAATTAATTAATTACCGTTGCCCTACGTTGCATATCACGGACGGGTGAAAACCCCTTACGTAAAGGTTCTTGGAGAAGTTTGCAATTCAACTTCTAACATTTTTTCTTAATCCAGAAGCTTTTTCGTATTACTTTGGAACGATTCCAAAAGACTGGGTCTTACCGACACTAACAGCAGCTAACCTTTGAAGAAGGCCACCCGACCGATTACTGACCGCAGCCAACAGCAGTACAACGAAAGGTTGTTTCTTTCCGAAACTAACAACGCCTTGTCCTTGAAGGAGCTCACCTCACCAAGTACTACCCACAGCCAACAGTTTTAAACTTGAAAGAATATTGTTTAACAACATGAACATGAGTTATAGTAAGAATGGTCAATTTCGTCAAACGAATGTCAAGCAATGTTATCAATCAAACTTTAGAGAATATAATTAATCAAGAGCAACAGAAAACAAACCTAATTTACATTCAAAGAAAAAAAATTGTTAAATAATCCTGGAAAGGTGCTTCTTAGCTCGAAGGGAGTCAACTCACTGGTCGGTTGAAATTCCTTCTTTACCTTCATTCAAAATCAAATAACGTCTGGATTACACAAACACTTTGTTGCTCCTGAAACAAATAATTATTTGCAGTCTTTTAAATTTAGTTAAGATCAGACATTATAGAGTTCTCAAACATCACAATATATAAAAAAAAATCAAAATCATGAACCTGCCACATTATATATAAACCAACGCGAGACCTAGTGAAAAGAAGCCTAGTGTGGACCTCATGACGCAGACCTCGTCGACCGCAATAATGTCGGAACGAGTGAATGGTATTTGATAACTTACAGCGTTTCGAGAAAAATATACAAAATACTTCTCAAGGGAAAATATCATAAACCCTACGTTAGTTGGATGGTTGGTTTACGTTAAGGTGGCTTAAACCACCACCGGCTCTTGCTTATAATGAGTGAATGGTATTTGATAATTTACAGCGTTTCGAGAAAAATATTTAAAGGGGAAATATCATAAACCTTACGTTAGCTGGACAGTTGGTTTATTTCAATGTGGATTATGCCGGTACCGGCCGTTGGCATTTTGACGTGATGAGGTGTATAAGAGACTTGTATGAACCTACATATTATGTCCAATCAATGGACTTACAACCACGGTAATATAAAGCCATACAATTAAGAGCACGCAAGCACAAAAAGAAAAGCAGACACAGGGACATCTCATAAAAGTGACGGCAATAAAACAAGAATGAAACAATTTCCATGACAGGTACAACACGCAATATTAAAATCCAATTTTCTTCTTGGCGACCCTAAACTACAACAGAACATTCTCTCTTTAAATGCATACTTAATATTTTTCACGTGGCGTCACAGCATCAAAGGCCACGAGACACACAACATTAAAATTCCATTTCCTCCAAGAAAACCCTCAACTAAACCACAGCACAGTTTTCATTTTAAACGCTACTAGAAAACTTCACGAGGCGTCGCAGCATCAAAGGTCGCGAGCAACGCCGCTCGGAGATACGCCGAAAACCCCGAGCGCTCGGAGGGGCCATAAATTAGCCGGGTTTCCCATAAGGCTTCGAACATCTGATCCATTTGCCTCGCCTGACATCAAAAATCTCTCCTCTCATCAAGTCTCATTAATCACGAGGTAATCAGCTCAAGTCTTTGATAATGGCAAACACAATTGATGGTTCTCGTCTGTCTGTCTGCTGGGCGCCCCCGGGGAGCCACAGCGGGATTCCTTGTCTAATTTTTAAATCCGTTTGCTTCGTTTTTTTTTTACATTTAGAATTAATTCCGTTCTTATGTACTTTCGTTGAAGGAGCGATTCTTTTTTCTTTTAAATTAGCTTTATTTCTTATTCAAACACAAAGTATAAAAATAATGAATCAAGAAAGTTCCGACAATTCTTCCATTACAGAATCAGATACTGAAGATTAATGTAAATATTGCCTTCGGCAATTGACGCAAATCTCATTCCTGGGCAATGGTTTCGAAAGGTTTCTGAGATGATTCCAGAAAATACAAAATAACTCATTCAAGACGTAGTACAGTATAATTGAGTCAAGAAAGCCCACAGGAAACTGGGCTTCCAAAACTGATTATAAAAAAATCATTTTATAAATTATAAAAAAGTATAAATAGATTATAAAAAATCATGCTACAATCTTCAAACCAATAAGAACAAAAGATGGGTATTTAAAATTGAAAACTCCTTCCGCCTTATGGGAATTCCATGCATTTAATACATGAGCAGTCTTCTCATTACAAAGCAAAGATGAACATTTGTTTAAGCAATACCTTATAAATTTCAAATCCACCTATGCCTCTGCCAATTCAAGCATACAAGACCTTTTTCGACTTTAAAGATACCGCTTCTTTCTTCTCCAAACTTTCATAACTACGAGAGAGTGAGAGATTGAGATACTATAAAATGGTTAAATGGTTTTCAGCCTAAATCGCAATTAACCACAAAAGCATAAAGTACTACAAAACCAGTCAATGAAAACAACTACTAATAGAATACTTGATCGTAAATCCCATAAAAGCTACCGTAACGCAATCTGTAGCTGGGAACACGCTGACACAGGCAGGATAAAGCTTATTGCAAGACAGTGTTTAATAGTTACTGGCAGGGCAAGATATTGTTGACGCCATTGTGGGATCATGCAAGGATTCTTGTAAAGAATGCGGGCTTGTACTTGAGAGAGAGAGAGAGAGAGAGAGAGAGAGAGAGAGAGAGAGAGAGAGAGAGAGAGAGAGAGAGAGAGAGAGAGAGAGAGATCCTTCCTTTAACTGTAGTAGGGCACAAATGATTACGGCATCTTGCTGCAAATCACTAACGAGCATCCGTTTTCCTGTATTCATCCATCTCACTTTTTTTATTATTTTATTTTCTTTTTATTACTCTGAGTTCATTCAGATGCAAACCTCATTCCATGCGTCAAATTCTACGAGGGATTTCACCGCAACAAAAGCACTGTGACTTTCCATTATTCTCCGACAAAATCTAAGAAAAATCATGCTTTGCCTTGCCTATTTTGTCACGAAAAATAATATCTTATTAGATAAAAATATACTGCATAGTATCATTTTTTCTTCTCAGTGAGTGTTTATCGTTTATCTATTTTTTCTAGTATCTGTCTAAATGACTGACTCCGTTCTGTTAGCATAAAACAGATTTATCTAATAAGATGATTATCAACGATAACATTAGTCTGTGGTAACCTCTACTTTCTTAATACATTTTGAAAACAATTTTCTCTCGCCACATAATTAAGGATGGGCTTATCACGCTGTTTAAATACAGTTAATGCTAGTCTCTATCGTTACTCCCTAAGAAATCTGCTACTTTCGTAACCTGCGTAGTTACTTTTCTTATTAAGCAACAAGGAACTTCAAGACATATGTGGGTAGAAGATACACCAAACAATCTTCGTCAAAAACTTTTTCATTAATTCCTGAGGTTATGCAAATAACTGAAACTAACATCTAAGAAAAAAAAACTATTGTTTCTGGTTTGTTTTTTGCATTATGTAAAGTTCTTTTTTAAGTCAACGGAACTCTCTCTCTCTCTCTCTCTCTCTCTCTCTCTCTCTCTCTCTCTCTCTCTCTCTCTCTCTCTCTCTCTCTCTCTCTCTCTCTCTCGTTATTTTAATATTCTCTCGACCACGAATGCAAGCACTTTTGACTTTTAATATGTATAAAGACCAAAATAGCTAAAATTGTCCTCAGTGAGTCCCCTACTGAGAGAGAGAGAGAGAGAGAGAGAGAGAGAGAGAGAGAGAGAGAGAGAGACTAAGAGCTAACTCGAGGGACAGCATTTGAAGCACTGCACAAATAAAGACCACAGGAATTTTTAATCAAAACAGCACACCGGTAACGGCAAATATGCCAGCACAAATTAAAGATGCTTCATTAAACAAGGGGAATAATAATACGAAACATGAACAGCCCAATTTAACCATTTCATATTTCCAAATGAAAATTCTCTCTCTCTCTCTTTTCCATCTGCAAAGGATTGTCGACACGATTTGGTGTAAATGTGTTTCTCTCTCTCTCTCTCTCTCTCTCTCTCTCTCTCTCTCTCTCTCTCTCTCTCTCTCTCTCTCTCTCTCTATATATATATATATATATATATATATATATATATATATATATATATATATATATATATATATATATATATATATATATATATATATACAAAATTTTCCATCTACAAAAGACTGTCGACACGATTTAATGTAAACGTGCCCCCATCTCTCTCTCTCTCTCTCTCTCTCTCTCTCTCTCTCTCTCTCTCTCTCATATATCTCTATATATATATATATATATATATATATATATATATATATATATATATATATATATGAATGGATATATATATACTTCAAAAGGCTCTCTACATGTACAAATAATATGCACAAAATCGATTTCCACACGAACGAAATTGCTATGCTTTATTGGCTTGAATTTCAATATTCCCAATATAATATGGATATGGCCTCGTGAATGTGCTTAATTCTATGCATCAAATCTGGATAAGACAATGATACAATGCAATACAATAAAATACAGTATCATCCTCGTACCAAAACAGTTCAGGAAAATTATTTGACTCTCTCTCTCTCTCTCTCTGTTGCGTTCACCTTCGAACATACAGCCACCGACAAATAAGAGGAGGAATTTCCAGGATATGCACAAATATATACAAGTGTGTATGTGTATGTATGTATGTATGTATGTATGTATGGGGTATGTATGGTATGTGTGTGAAACCTGCGTAGGTGCACAAACACATATAAATGAAACAACCTCAAATATGAAAAAAATTAACAACGGGCATTTAAAAAAAAAAAAACAGCTACAAAACCGTCGCCACACTTACCAAAAACTAAACAACAAACGTAAATAAGAGGAGGAAAGAACAATAATTATCTCCAAGAGTCCTCGGCGGTATGGTGTCTCGTCTTTAACTGTGTACACTTACGACTCAGAGCCCTAAAAGGAGAAGGTTCCACGTGCCTCTCATTAAGCAATCGTAACCCCCCCCCACCAACATTTATACGAGATCTAAGTAAAAGGCTTCCCAAAGCACCAATGTTAAACACCAACGATGGAGTATCAAAAATGCAGTGCGTGTCGTTAGGATTAATGAGGTCTCTCCTCTTCAGTCTTGGAGAGAGAGAGAGAGAGAGAGAGAGAGAGAGAGAGAGAGAGAGAGAGAGAGAGAGAGAGAGAGGAAATACGTGCCAGATCGAAACATTCCATCGAGAAGGGTTAACTGCAAGACCTTCCTACACAAAACTTGGGTCCTTCCTTTATTTCTTTTCCCTTTCTACTGTTTTTTCGCTAGAAAAGGGCATTAAGATGGCCGTCCACATAGCCTGTGTTTTTAAACAAGATCCTTGTTCGGAATTAAATAATATTGTATATAAGTGCGCGAATGAAATGACAGACTACAAACATGGAAAAAATTCTCTTTTCTGGGTTAAACTATTGTTAAAAACAGATTAAAATACAATAAAAGACAAATCTTCCGAAAAGTAACAAGGTCTCATAAGCCTACGAAAAGTAAGGCAAAGTCTCATTAGCCTACGAAAAGTAAGGCAAGGTCTCATAAGCCTACGAAAAGTAAGGCAAAGTCTCATTTACGAAAAGTAAAAGGTCTCATAAGCCTACGAAAAGTAAGGCAAAGTCTCATTAGCCTACGAAAAGTAAGGCAAGGTCTCATAAGCCTACGAAAAGTAAGGCAAAGTCTCATTAGCCTACGAAAAGTAAGGCAAGGTCTCATAAGCCTACGAAAAGTAAGGCAAAGTCTCATTGGCCTACGAAAAGTAAGGCGGCCAGAAAATAAAATATCAAGAACCACGATCAAGTAAATATCCAAAATCCTACTCCATTCTAAAAAGAAAAGAAAAAAAAGTAAAAAAAACAAGTACGGGGCTAAATTGAATGACGGCCGGAAAATAACTCGAAAGTAGACGGAAAGCCTGACAGGGATACCTACCATTAAGACGAAATTGGCCGCACGAAATTCAAGAGGCAATTTCCGGAAAGCGGCTGGATCAGGTAATGTGATAAAGGCTACTTCCATTTACTTCTACTTTTTTTTTTTTTTAATGCACAGGACTACGGGACGGGGAGCCTTCCGTGCTTACACGGCCCAGGGCAGCTCAACACTGCAGGAAGCGAAAGACCACGTCCCTTAAATGGTGCAAGATTGCTGGTCTAGGAAAGATAAAATTCACAGAAAGAAAATATTCAAGTTAATCTTTATTGTTACATCAGACTAGACTGACTACTAAGTGAATTGTCTTTACGTATAAAAACAGATACAGTCCCTTAAATGGTGCAAGACTGTTGGTCTAGAAAAGAAAAAATTTATAGAAAGAATATATTCAGGTTGATTTTTGTTCTTACATCAGACTGGACTGACTATTAGAATTAAGCCAAATTGTCTTTACGTACAAAAACCCTTTCGCCCTCCTCTACCAAACATGACCCCATTAGTTTACCGAATTTATCGAAAAAGTCAAGAGTTATTCATTACGAGTATTCGGATATTATCATACTAAAATAAAACGAAAGCTAGGCGTCCATTTTTCGTAGACGTTTACAAAATGGAGAGTGGGTTAGCATGCTACGAAGATTTACATCTTCCGATACTGTATTACTACAGTACAAGGACAGAGCAATTTATGGAAAAATCTTCGCTAACAAGCAACGGACTCCCATTGCAATACATCTGAACCAAAGTGAATTAAAATATAAATCACTTTTGCTATTATTACGGGAAAAATATGGCATTTAATGAACGATAGATGGTAGACATTTACATTATATTTCTACTGACCAAAAATGTAGTACGAGTATCTTTGGGCACCAAACGCATAAAAACATTCGAGCTCTTTCCCTGCAGTTTGCTACAACCTTCGAATAAACTTAGATCAAACGCGTAGGAATGATTAAACGCACAACACAATTTAACCTATAATAAACGTAAACAAGTAAAAAATGCGCCGGAGTTTCTTCGGCGCAATCGAGCTTTCTATACAGCCGCTACATTGTGTAATCAAGGCCACCGAAAACAGATCTATTTTTCGGTGGTCCCAGTATAATGCTGTATGAGTCGCGGCCCATGAAACTTGAACCACGGCCAGGTGGTGGCCTATCATATATCGTTGCCAGAAGCACGATTGTGGCTAACTTTAATCTTAAATAAAATAAAAACTATTGAGGCTAGAGGGCTGCAATTTGGTATCTTTGATGATTGGAGGGTGGATGATCAACATACCAATCTGCAGCCCTCTAGCCTCAATAGTTTTTAAGATCTGAGGGCGGACAAAAAAGTGCGGACAGAATAAAGTGCGGACGGACAGACTAAGCCGGCACAATAGTTTTCTTTTACAGAAAACTAAAAAGGAGGAAACAGGGAAAATCAACAGTGGCAAAAACACATTACCAGATGGTCAACCTGTTGCGCTTATAAATTGAGTGACAAAACAAAGCCAACATTCATTCCCTCATCAAAACAGAGAGAGAGAGAGAGAGAGAGAGAGAGAGAGAGAGAGAGAAACGCTTTGAAAAACTGTAAAGCGTTTTCTTAAATTCTGATTAATTATATATAATGGACTGGATAAAAGTTCGTTACCAGCATAAAGAAAAATAAAGTTCACGATTAACGTTTGATTTCATAAGGTATATTTAAAAAAAACCAATTTCATGCGTCACAAAAGTTATTTACAAAATTGACTCAGCGGGAATAGATGAGAAAACCTTGAAATTAAATAATGAAACAAAAACCGAGTACATACCACTGATGAGACTGTTGACAAAAACCATTTGCTTTTCACACCAACCATTACTCAACTACAGCAGAGTTTTCAAAGCAACCTTTTATTAATCCAATAATTATTTCTTGAAATATCAGGAAGCGACTCAGTCTGTGACTTTATGCATAAATGGCAAATAAGTGTGATATCCGCTATTATATTCACGAGTGAATGCAGTATCGTTGGGGATAAACCCACTCTTGTAGTCAGATTATTCAACATATGCTGAAGACAGGAAACAATTATTTATCAAATACACCGTGATATTTCGTAAGTCGTTCCATTTAAGAGTGCCATAACTTTCATCACCGATATATCAATGCGAATGGCACCCATACAATAAATAAAAAATGCTACTTAGAGTGAGGTGAATGGTTCTTTATTCTGAAGAACAAGAATTAAGTCTAATGAAACGCTGACGAGCTTCCGTTCTCGAAGGAACAAAGTCCTAAGAATAGCGAAAAGGGTGAACGTATATAAGTTACTCTAGAATAACGGGAAGTAAAAATATAATTAACCTGTCATTCAACAGAACGTGAACATGATGCTTAGAGGAAGATAGGTGATCCTTAATTCTTAAGAACAAGAACTAAATAGAGGGAAAGTTTTCCTTTCTCGAAAGAACAAAATCTAATAGGGAATGGCTGAGCTTATATAAGTGACACTTTAAAAAAGGAACAAGAACAAGGGAAAGTTGAAGATAATTGGTCTCTTATTCTAAGGAACCAGAACGGAGAAAGAACAAGAACTAAGTATAGGGAAAGGTTAAAGAGGAGAGGTCCTTTCTCGAAAAAACAAGGACCAAGAATAGGGAAGGTTGAGCTTATATAAATGGCACTTCATTATAAGTTACAAGTGAAAGTTGAAGATGAACTGTCTTTTATTCTACGAACAAGAATAAGGAAAGGCTGAAGTTGGTATGTCTTTTAATATAAAGAACAAGAACTAAGAATGACGAAAGGCTGAAGATATGTAGTCTTCTCATTCTAAAGAGTCCAGAACAATGGCATTTTCCCAACACCCCCTTCCCAAACGTCCACCTACCTAGACACGACGTCAAAATATCATCAAAGGAAAAAAGTCAGCTTTTAATTGCAGCAGCAGCTCATATCACAACATTCACCTCCCACTTCATGATATTCAGAAATAACTTTCACAGAACCACACGGTAAAGCAGGCCATATGAAAATTATATTTAAAAAAAAATATTTGCACTCAGAATTCTCCTGCCAAAGAACGATACCATATGAAGTATATGCGTCCCCTAAATGTCTATATGCATAAATAAATGCATACATCAAAGCTCATGCATTCCTCGTGTATAACGTAAAAAAAAATTACAAATAGAAGCACACAAATAATATATACCGAACTATTATGAATGCATACACTAAAACTAAGTAAAAATAAATGTCTGAATTTATACAAACACACAAAGAGAAAAAGCCATGTCCACAGAATCACAATCTTTATCCCATGGCGAAAATAATTGTTTGACAGATTCTGGAAAAAGGTCACGACCTTTGTGTTCAGGGTTGATGTCACTACAAGTGCAATCAATTAACACACATTGGTAACCTTCAAAAGGCACAGCCGGATGTTCCCAACACTTAAAAATGTAAGTAAATAACAACAAACAGCTGAGTAAATATCAATATGGAAGAAAAGCCAGGCAAATATTTCCCCCCAAAAAAATCTGTTATTCAAATGTATATAAATTCAGGGTCGTATAAAAATGGCTGGAAATCCTAAAACGGACTACATGGAAAAACTGTGACGTTAGCTTGTATAAAAAAAAAATCCAAAGAGGTTCTAAAAGCAAAAACGAAAAATAAAATATCAGCATACATCTGTACATCATATAGGCACACTTAAGACGACGCATAATGTACGAGCGTATTTTATTTACTTAATAATCAGGCTTGAGTGCATGCAATTTTAACCTGCAAGTCTTTTCACCACAGAAGTGTTGCTTCCAGAATTTGTTATCCCCCTCCCCACCCACACACAACACACACACATATATGTGTATATATATATATATATATATATATATATATATATATATATATATATATATATATATATATATGTGTGTATATATATATATATATATATATATATATATATATATATATATATATATATATATATATATATATAAATGAATCACATTACACAGGTTATTTTTAACCTGCGGAAATATATGATAAATGAATCACGTATAAGTGAATATATATATATATATATATATATATATATATATATATATATATATATATATATATATATATATATATATATATATATATATATATATATATATATATATATATATATATATATAATGCCAGTACACAAACACATGAACATACGGCTACACATACGCTTATATCGAATGCATAAGGTAAATTTAGGGTACGTCCATATTACAGTGAAACATGTCATAAAAACACGTTGGCAACTTATCGCATACAGGTTAAAAACAAATCAACGACCGTCACTGGCGAAGGAAGCTATGGCAAGTACTGGGATAACCACATGAAGCACTGGTTATGACTACCGAGAAGTCGTCCACCTGTATTCCACATGTTGGAGATATGTATACGAAAAGACACCGACGAGTGTTTACGGAATGTATCCAAGACGTCTCAGGTCTTCAGGGGTGGATCCTTGTGCGACTAAGTCACTTGAAACACATCTGGCCGAAGTCACGGATGGAATTTTTACGTTTAAATCTCGGCATGAAACATTACGTAAAAGAAAATCACTGGAGACACAAATCCATAGTCATGTAACTGTGAAGATATATTTAAAAATAAAACTATACAGAGATCTTTGGAGAATCTATACCGATTCAGAAAGCTCTCTGTCTATGTTTATCTTGCAAGATATTTGTAGTTACGTAACAGCGTGTTTGTTTCGCCATTTTAAGACTCATGCTACTCTGAATATTTTTTTGAACGAGGCCATTGTACACGTCAGTTATCCACGTGAATGCTTAGCAATAGTAGTAACACAGATTGCATTAACAATTACAACGAAAACAACAGCTGGATTTTGGTAATAACAGCAACAGCAAAAGCACTACTATAAATTAAAGCTGCAACGTATTGCCCTCGAAACTCAGAACTACCCGTTCATTAGTGACACGACTCTTCATAATATTGCATTAAAAAGAAACACATAATAATTAAATGCTTATACTATTGTTGAAAATCCTGCCGGAAGTATTCTATGCGTCTCCATTAACAACTAATGTAAAACTACCACGTTAATAAAATGATCATCATAACTCATTAACATGCAAATGTCATCGCCATGAATGAAAAAAGTCACCATTAAACCGACGATTTAACTGTTGTTAAAATGCACTCACCCCTTTATTAACAAAGGCAACAAAACCAGTGGTAATTACGCGCAGAATCACTTTTATAGCATTTACTCCGACACTTATAAATGCAGCACTTTTAAATTCAACACGTGTTTACGCTCGCTAAATCCCCAGCGGCTAAGAAATGGCAAGAAAATCGCTCCGTAATAATAATAATAATAATAATAATAATAATAATAATAATAATAATAATAATAATAATAATGCAAGACACGGGAGACTGGTTGGGAGGGGGGGGGGGGCGCCTAAAAAAAACCGAGTTCCTTCTCGAAACAGGTGGTTCGAACCACGCCCACGGAAACACATATACAAACACACACACACACCGCTACGGGCGGGGGAGCACGATTAAAGAAAAGAAAAAAAAAAGGAGGGCGGTCGACACTTTAATTTGAAAGGAATGCCGCCCATAACGATTTCCAGCGCCTTTAAAGGGCTGGAAGTGTTCCAGCGGTTCCAGCAGCCTCCACGGGGATATTCCAGAGAACAAAAAATACAGAAAGAGCTTCGATACTTAAATATGAAGGAATGGCTGCAAAGCGATGATGATGATGACGGAGGAAGAAGAAGATGCGGTTTTTGGAGACGATG
>NC_089777.1:24139036-24151536 GCF_040412425.1 Macrobrachium rosenbergii | reverse complement strand
GGAATATGTAACGTGCTGCACTACGCCACATAATACTTAAGCAGAAATATATTATTTCAAGCAACATACATAAGCTCTTTTATCAAGGTGAAACATCTGTGGAATGTGACAGTTACAAACGATTACATGAACCCACGCAATCCATTAAGAGTTACAAAAACAAAAAAGAAAGACACTCACAGAAATATCCTCTGACAAATCCCGCATCGTCGACATCAATTTCCAGTACATCAATAATATATTAAGCACCCGATTCTCAATCCCAGACATCCATTATCCACGCTGCGGCTTCCTTTTCGGGGAGGCTTTGACGCTGTCTGCTCGACGTAATCAGCTTGGAATTCCATTCACCAAATCAGTAATTGGTTGGACTGATTGTTCAAGGTAATCGAAATGAAATTCCCCGGCACTGTCAGTGAAGTTATGCCTATTGACTGATTATTCGAACAATGCTTGGAATTTCACTCGCCCAGCCAGTAATCACATACATAACTGGGGTGATGGATTATTGAGTGATAATTTGAGGTAATCAACTTGGGATTCGAAACACCTGGTCAGTGATCAGTTAAAACACATGACTGAATATTTGAGAATGCAAATGAGTGAAATTGGGGAAAGCAAATGAGTGAAATCTGGGGAAATGCCAATAAGTGAAATTAGGGAAAGCAAATGAGTGAAATTTGGGAAAAGAAAATTAATGAATTTGGGGAAAGCAAATGAATAAATTTGGGTAAAGTAAATGAGTGAATTTGGGGAAGGCAAATGAGTGAAACTGGAGAATCCAAAAGAGTGAAATTGGGGTAAAGCAAATGAGTGAATTTGGGGAATGTAAATTAAGAGAATATGGGAAAAATAAATGAGAGGTATTTGAGAAAAAGGCAAATGAGTGAAACTCAGTAGAAATCAGCTTGGAATTCGAGTCGTCAGGTCAGTAATTCACTCTGTTAATGGACTCAGTAATTCACTCTGTTAATGGACTATCTCAAGGTAATGGGGGTCTGGAATTTCATTCACCTTATCAGTAGCTGGTTAAACTATTGAGTGAATATTCGAGGCAATCGGCTTAGGGTTACACTTCACCAGTCAGTAATCAGTTAGGTTACTGATTAATCATTCGAGGTAATAAGGATGGAATACCCTCAACCAGTTAGTAATAACACTATGTAGACTGATTATTCTACGCTGAAATTCCACTTAGTCAGTAATCAGCTAGACTATCTTAGAATATCGGCTGATTTTAAAAGAGGAAACAGGAACACGTCAAAGGATTTAGTAATTCATACATTTTCTTCGTAAATAATAAGAACTAATTTATATCAACATAAACACGAGCATACGTATCCACTACCAATGAATACTGAACCACGTTCATTATTAAAAATGCCGATTCATAAAATCATAAATCAATTGGCTTTGGATCCCAGTGGGCCGATCAGTAATCAGTTAGAAGATTAACGCCTGTGCCTTTTTTTTTTTTTTTAATTCGGTTAATAACCAACCGGAGAATTAATCCCACTCTAGTTTCAGTGTCAAATGATTAAATTTTGGGAGAGACTTTCCCCAACTTTAGTCGTTGTTTCGTTTTTCTACTTTGTTTCACTCGTTTGCCTTTTCTCAAATGCCACTCATTTATTTTTTTCAATATTTCTTTAATTTGCTTCCACTAAATTCACTCATTCGCTTTCCCCAAATTCACTCATTTTCTTTCCCCAAATTTCTCATTTACTTTCCACAAGTTCAATGATTGCTTTCCCCAAATTCGATCATTTTCTTTTCCCAAATTTCACTCATTTGCTTTCAGTAATTTCACCCATTTGCTTCCCTCAATTTCACTCATTTGCTTTCACCAAATTTACACATTCGCTTTCCCCAAATTCACTCATTTGCTCTTCCCAAAATTCCATGCATTTGCTTTCCCCAAATTCTTTCCTCAAATTCACTCATTTGCTTTTCCCCAAATTTCACTCATTTAATTTCCCCCGAACTAACTCATAAGCTTTCCCCATATTCCTTCAGTTACTTTCCACAAATTCATTCATTTACTTTTGCCAATTTCACTCATTTGCTTTCCACCAAACTCACTCATTTGCTTCTCCCAATTTCACCCATTGGCTTTCCCCAATTCAACTCATTTGCTTCCCTTAATTCCACCAAACTGATTTCCCAAAACTCCACTAAGCTGGATGTGCTGTCCACGTTTATAAACCTTATGGTCTGGCCTTCTTCAGGTCTGAAAACCTTTGACCTCTAATAAGACCTTGACTTTACTCACTCTGCACTTCGGCTTCATTAGTGGAGTACACAGGCCATTCAAAAGGTCTCCGTCTCAAAGTTCAAAAGTTATGAGCAAAGTTAAATTCCTATTAGAGCTCTGACCTTTATGTATCACCTTGACTTTAACCTCAAGTGTGCACACTGGCTTTATTAGCTGAGTATGCATGACAAATATGAAGTCCATATCTTTCACAGTCCAAAAGTTATGGACTCTTGAGCCCAAGTCACACACCGCTGTGCCTCTACTAAACCAAGCAATGAAATATGTACCGGGAAACTAGTCAACTAAGGTAGATCACACGCAGATTGAATGGCAGGAGACTAGCAACTTCATCCCAATAATTTTCGATGACCCGTTCCTGACGCCGGGAGTTGTGCCGTCTCGACCAATATCTTACATTACTAGAATGTATGCATGTCCGTATGTTACAAGGAGTTAAAAGGATTAGGAGATATCATGTGCTCACTTATCTCTAAGAGCAGGTTTTACTGTTCATTCACAGTGTTCTTCTAATGATTTTGTATAGCTTTCTTTTACGCTCTTCCACACTGTTGCTGTTTACAATTTCTGGTGGCAGGTTATTCCATGTGAAGAAACACAGTACACATTCAATGAAAACCTACACATATTAACAGAGAGAGAGAGAGAGAGAGAGAGAGAGAGAGAGAGAGAGAGAGAGAGAGAGAGATTCCTCCAAGCTAACGAGATTTTCCACGCAACGAATTCCGTAAGGTTCTAATATTACAATTCGAGAAAGAGAGAGAGATTGATTTATTGACTGACTGATTTATAGATCTTAGGCATACATGCCCAGCACTGGGGCAACTAAGGCCATTCAGTGCTGAAACGGAAATTGACAGTGAAAAAACTTGAAAGGTGTAACAGGAGGAAAACCTCGCAGTTGCACTATGAATCAATTGTTAGGCGAGGGTGGACAGTAAGATGGAAGAATGAGAATATGAACGGAGGTACAGTAAAAGGAATGAAAGCGATAGCAGCTAGGGGCCGAAGGGACGCTGCAAAGAACCTTAAGCAAAGCCTACACTGCGCCGCATGAGGTGCACTGACGGCACTAACCCCCCCACCACGGGGGAGCGAGGGAGAGAGAGACATTAAAAATTAACTATGATTCCTGACCTCTTAATAAAACTGAGACATTAAAAATTAACTATGATTCCTGACCTCTTAATAAAACTTACGTGCAAAACAAAGGCACTTATCCTTAAGAACAATAACAATAAAAAAATAACCAATTTTTTTAAACTGTAACAGAGACAAGGAGAGATATTCCTACAAGGATAAACGAAAATGTGTAACGATTGCACGAAACACGACATTATGCAGCACATAAAAAAAAAGGCTTACGCTTTCCGATGCCAATATGCAGGTTAATAAAAATTCATGAGATAAAAATATGTAAACGACAAGAACCGACTAAAAAAAAAAAAAAAAGACAATAAAATCGAAGCCACTTTAATCGACATTAGCTGACCCATTAAATCCGCGACCGTAATTACCGACTAAGTAAATTCATTTCCCGTTCATCCTCATGTACTGCAAATTAGCGAGTGATGACCGATGAATTAAAAAAAACATGTCAAAACGGCCGGTGCATCACTGCAATATCAATCACTAATGACCCCAAATTACAAACCAGTACTCGGCAATAGCATCGGTCATAACTGATTACCCAAAACGCGTACAAGAGAACTCCATTCGCCAATAACCGATATCAATTAACTACTTCTGTCCCATGGCGCTTATTAATGCGGATTTTAGTTCCCGTCACGGCCGTTCGCTTTCCAGGCCGGACAAGATGATGATTAGATGGTAAAATTACTTGGGAGGATCATGTAACCTGGACATTATAATAATTTATAATACAGATACATACATACATACATACATACATACATATATATATATTACTAAAAGGACCTCATTCAAACTGGATGGTATCTAACGGAGTTTTTTATTCAGAAAAAGTTACAAGCTTTCTTGGACAAACAGTCCACATTATCAAGTATCCGTTAGATACCATCCAGTTTGAATGAGGTCCTTTTAGTAATTCTACTAATGCACAGAACAATTGTGTATGTGATAAAGTTAATATATATATATATATATATATATATATATATATATATATATATATATATATATATATATATAAATATTACACACACATATATATGTCTTTATACATATAATATATATATATATATATATATATATATATATATATATATATATATATATATATATATATATATATATATAGAGAGAGAGAGAGAGAGAGATAGAGAGAGAGCTGGTGTCACAGAAAAACTGATCACTGACGCCTAAACACAAAACTAAACAAATTTATCTATTTAGACTAAAATACCTTTCATATATATATAAATTTCTTATGAAACAAACCAAAAAATAAGATGGGGATGCCGTATCACTGCTGACTTGACACTATTCCAGCACCATATTTATTTGCTCTTCAGCAAATTCGCCTTTCCCTTTTACCATCCTTCCGTGTTTACACTTTCTCCCCTTTTTCCTCTTTTCTAAGCCTGGTTTTGAAAAGCAATTGGAGGAAAAGCATGCGTCCATTATCACTCCAAAAGTACACGAGAAATAATTGAACTGTAGGGAAAAAACAAAACGAACTAAAAACAAAAAAAAGAAAACATAGCCTCCTTGATCTAGGTAATAAGATTTTGCATACATTATAAACTCTTAAAACACAAAAAGGTAGATAAAATCAAGTTTAGTCTACCTTCTAACTAATATACCATTAATTATGGGCTTTAGACACCGTGGGGATGATGGAGCCGCTTGGTCAACCCTTGAAATTTTGGTATGAAGAAATAACTAAATTATAAAACCAAGATTTTCACAAAGTAAATTATCAAAAAGAAACAAGGGCCGCAGTTTAAAATCCACCCCGCTGCCACAAAATGTTAGCTGAAGCGTTCTATAATCACTAAAATGACAGTATTAGCAAATTTATTAACATCAATGGCTACCACCCCTACTCAAATCCTCGCTAAGCCCAGCCCAGCCCACCAGTACCCAAACAATAGCAAAAAACAACTCTTACACAAGAACAAAGGAGGCCTACCCTTCCATGGAGACGGAAGACCCACCTCCGAATCCGGGACAGTAAATAACAAAAGGAGAACTTTCCCGCGATTGGCTTCATTCGCCTCCAATAACGAAATTTATCACCTTTCAGCGACCTACGACACACTCGAAGAAATTGGGGTTGGTAGGAGGAGGGGGAGGAGGAGGAAGGGGAGCTATAAATAGGATATCCAGGGGTGGGAGGGGAAGGAGGGGAGGAAGGGGGGGGCAGGAGGAGGAATAAGGCATCACAACCTCTATACGACCCTATTTCCATATAAATTGGAACATCTCACGAACAGACACGGGAAACAAACACAATGAAACATTTCTGTAGATTTTCCCTCCGGTGTCAATGTGTCGCCCTGACAGACACCGAGATGTCATTTATCTACAGATACGCCAGAGATACATATACCTAAGGATTATTTCTCGATCAACTGTCGTGTTTTGATTTGCAGTATATATCATTTATCGACAAATATAACAGAGACACACATATATAGAGAGATTGTATCTTGATCAACTGTTACGCTTTGATCTTTAATATCAAATATATTTACGAGTAAATAATCATAATTTACCTCACCAATTTTCAACGGAAAAATTTTTTTTTTTCTGAGTAAAATTCATATTCTAAAAAGCTGTTTGACAGGACAATACACTTTCTGCTAATTACATCCATGCGCAAGACATCTGAGGTTAAAAGAAAAGTATTCATAGAACTGAAGATGAAAAAATTGGACTAAATCTACTATAAAAAAAAACCTGTCAAAATAACTGCTCTGAACAATTAATGTCAAGAATATTCGTGGAAAATCATTGTAACTCGTTAAATCTTACAGTTGGCCGATTAACTATATTTGGAAAGTAAAAAATAAGCAACCGTGTTGGAATTTTTACCACAGGCAACAACATGCGTTTCAAGCCAAAATGGTTTCCTCACGTACACAATGAAAGCAAGGTCCATTTTTGTTGCATGCAAATATGTGCGTGTGGTACTTGTATATATATGAGTGTCTGTGCGTCTGATGGCCTTATCTAACTAGATTTAAGGGAAATAATGAAAAAAAAGCGCAAAAAGATGTCTCGTAGAAACTAGCCAGACAGGAAAAGATCGATGAGCTGCGTAAATTGAGCAATAAATTTTTCATGTTACTGCATCCAATACAATTAAAAACTTAATGTACAATTCTGTCATAGTAAATCTACCAAGCCACCGCAATTAAAAAGTTTATTTTGCCACTGTGGAGAGAGAGAGAGAGAGAGAGAGAGAGAGAGAGAGAGAGAGAGAGAGAGAGAGAGAGAGAGAGAGAGAGAGAGAGAGAGAGGTGACTTATAGATCTCTGGTTAGAGCATTTCTCTCATACTCTGGGTGCTTCACGTTTGATAAATGACACTACTACCTCCACCGCCCACCCCCCCTTCTCTCTCTCTGCTTCAGATCTAAAACTTCTTTAATGGTTAAGAAACCTTAAATCATTTACATGAAAATAAGATTTCCAGAGATCCTCGTTTGAAAATAAAAGATTCTAAGATCACTCATAAAAATAAGATACATATATATATATATATATATATATATATATATATATATATATATATATATATATATATATATATATATATATCTAAGATTCATGATATGTAAATAAAATAAAAGATCCTTCTACATCAAATTCAAAGGACAACCACAACACCGACACGTAAACGAACGCGAAATGTAGTTACAATTCGAGAATAACACAATAACGCTGCGTAATAGAACGGTCAGCGTCACCACGAACTTCCTCGTCGAACGGGGCGTATACACAGAGAGAGAGAGAGAGAGAGAGAGAGAGAGAGAGAGAGAGAGAGGGCTGTGTCAACAAGGAGAATTTGTTCTACTGCAGCCGACCATTTACCTTTCCTTCTATTGTCTCCAATCTCCCCTCAAAACACACAATCGTGGGATCAACAAGAGAGGGGATTTTCGTCGCATTCTTTCAGCTGCTGCCTGTCGTGTTCGCACGACCAATTTGATAGTCTTTGTAAAGACCTAGAAAACTGACGTCGGGGTCCTTTAGAAATTGGTGAGAGAGCGTAGGTATGTAGGCACCAAGTTAGTCAGATATAGTAGGTGTTGCGCATGGGACGACATTTATTTAAAATATTTATTCTATGCAGATATTGCCGTGACCAATATCTACTTGAGGTTTTCAACTAAAATAACGTTCATAAAAGCATAGTGTACATTTAAATTATATAATTCAGTATTACCTCTTTTTTTTTTTTTTTTTTATAAATTCTGCAGTAAGCTGTAAAAGTTTCTTCCAAACAAATTACTGCGATCTGCTTTACTATAATCAACGATAAAATACAAATACAGATCAATGAATACTGAATGTGTTATTCAAGAATATATTGTATATACACCTACATAAACGTTTTAACATTTATTTAACATTATTCTAACATATGCCAGGTCTTGGTATTCCTAAAAACTCCTGCTTCATAATTACAGAGTAAACAAAGATCCAATAACCTTACAATCGAGTCTTGAGTTTTCCTTGACGCAAAATATAAAAATCAATATTCAAGAGCAGGCAGTGATCTGAAACTTATTGGGAAAAACACAAGGGTGAAATAATGAAGGAAAAAATACGAGTGTTTTTTTTTTTTAACGCAAGGGTCGGGAAAGGGTCCTCTTCGTAAAAAAATAAAGAGGGGAATGATGAAGAAAGACACAAACTAAAGAGGAAGAGTGTCCTGATCACCATCAACGAAGATATAAAGGGGGAAGATAGTAATTGAGTCCGCAAGGTGTGTGGATAGCATAAGCGAACCTAATTGCTATATGATTATATATATATATATATATATATATATATATATATATATATATATATATATATATATATATATATATATATATATATATATATGCATGCACGTATGTATGTATGTATGTATGTATGTATGTATGTATATATATATATATATATATATATATATATATATATATATATATATATATATATATATATATATATATATATATTATTTATTATAAAATGGACATAAATAAACATGAGGAAAATCTTTTACCAACTAAAACACGGTGGGAAAACTCTCAAATTTATTGACTGTGGTAATAAAAGGTAGTGTGGATCTGCAAGGTGTGTGGAGAGCATAAGAGAAACCAATTGCAATTTAAATATTCCTAATCTAAATTAGATATAAACAAGAGGAGAATATCTTCCCAACTAAAGCATAGCGGAAAAATTCTATGATTTAATGATTCTAGTGGACAGAAGAGGAAATGACTGGAAAGTGATCTTCACAGACCTTGCATGCAATGGACAATGAAGATAAAAAGATAAGTGAAAAATGCGCTGAAGTTTCTTCGGCGCAATCGAGTTCTCTGTACAGCTGCTACGGTGCATAATCAAGGCCACCGAAAATAGATCTATCTTTTCGTGGTCTCAGTATAATGCTGTATGAGACACGACCCATGAAACTTTAACCACGGTCCGGTGGTGGCCTATGTTAATCGTTGCCAGAAGCACGGATATGGCTAACTTTAACATTAAATAAAATAAAAACTACTGAGGATAGAGGGCTGCAATTTGGTGTGTCTGATGACTGGAGAGTGGATGACACCTGAGGGCGGACAGAATAAAGTGCGGGCGGACAGACGAAGTTTTCTTTAGTTTTCTTTTACAGAAAACTAAAATGATAGCTGAATTGAGATGGCTGTAGACACTGGTCTGGAGGTGTCTGATCAAACAGCAACGGTGACAATGTGTCAACTAATTACTTCAAATAATTAATTCTAATTTTTTTATTTTCTCCTCTCTCTTCTATCAATAACTGCTTCAATTAATTCATTTTAATAGGTATTGATGTTTTCCTTTGCATTCTGTAACATATATCTAATCGTATCTCATTTCAGCTACCAGAGGACATGGAGATCCATTTCAAGACTACCATCCAGTCAAACTGCCCAATTGCAAGAGTTAAGACCCAAGCAGTTATCAAGTTCCTGCCCTACAACATGTTCAAATATAGATATAAAAAAAAAAAAAGTTTAATCCAGTATTAGTCTAGATTGCAAACCTACATTCCAAATCAAGCCCAAAGAAATGGGAAAGGAGCTCAACTCGAGATGAATGGAAAACATGAAAAAAAAACCCTGTTATGGCAGAAAAAAAAACGCTCCCAAAATAGTAGCAAGTTTATAGGTCCATGTAAAAAAAAATAAAAAGAGAAAGTTTATTTCTTTACACCTTTTCAACGAGCGTATACGGCCATCGCCTATACTACCGACTGAATGGGCCAAGCAAGAAGAAAAAAGATTAAAAACTTAAAGGATTGAAATATTCCCGTGGTAACTGCCGGAATATCTGGAGTCCAATGGGACTCTGAAACTGGCAGGAGAGCCTTTCGGGAGAAGTACGAAGGGCATAAAAACCTCTTTTGATTTCGGGGATTCGAATTCGGCTACTGCAGAGTGAAATCATTTGGATGGAAATGATGCTCTAAAGGACTCGAAAACGGACGGTGGCAGTTCAGTCTCTCTCTCTCTCTCTCTCTCTCTCTCTCTCTCTCTCTCTCTCTCTCTCTCTCTCTCAACAAGACAGATCAGAGACTCGAGCACAGTGGAAGCTTAAAATTTCATGGACATTTGCAACGATTAATAAACTATAAATTTGGAGAATGTCACTCATTAAAGAGAAGTCTAAATTAGGGTAATTATTGCAGTCTCGCAATAACAGAACCAAAATAAGTTTAATGCTTCCGAAAGTTCAAATGGGATATATATTCGAACTTGGCATATATTACGATTCAACTGTTAAAGTACCAAATGAGATAGTGTCCATCTTTTTTCCTTGGAGGTAATAATTCATGCTTGAGGAAAAGGATTAACGTTGAAAACACACACACACTCATATATGTATATATATACAAGTATACATATATATATATATGTATATATATATATATATATATATATATATATATATATATATATATATATATATATATATATATATATATACATATATACATACACAACTTCCGTAGGTGAGACGGAAAACAAACAAGTTTGTGCTCAAAATCTGTGTATCGCACATACTGTGGAAATATACCGAAATTTTCTATATAAACTTCAATAATGGACCAATTACCGCCCACTGGAGAGGGAAAAACGGAAGGGGTCCATAAAAATGTCCAATAAAAGGGATTTTTTTTTAATGTTTTGGCTCGACTGAGGAAAAAACTAAAAGCGTCCTATATAGAGAGAGAGAGAGAGAGAGAGAGAGAGAGAGAGAGAGAGAGAGAGAGAGAGAGATACAATCATTATGCAGTGCTATTTCTATCACGATGACCCATCCACATTATATTTAACAATAATTAATAGATACTATTAAAACCAAATGCTGGAAAGGAGTAAAAAGTAAAATAAATGCAATGAAGAAAAAAGTTCTATTACGGCTCCAGTTTTTTTTTTTAAATACGGTTATCATCGAATGCGAATATTATCTCTTACGAGCTTAAAAATATTTTTCGCTAAAAAACGAAAAGAGTATGAATATAATCGCAAACTTCCAATTATTTTTTATTAAAGGTGGATGAGCATGAAGAAAAAATGAAAGAATGGCACAATTAAAATAATTCTTTGGGAAAGAATAGAGATGGTACCTGCTTCAGATAACCGAGTACTCCTCTTTGCTAAAATTACCAATTGCTCCGGAAAATTTCAGTTTAAATTTAAAAAGTCCTTAAGAGTCCTGGGCCAAGGAAAAACGGGTCGAAATAAGGCTCGGGTGCTGACGAAGCTGGTCATAATTTACTGCTGATTACAGAGTTACTAAGGAATGGCATATGAAATTTAGGCCAAAGGCCAAGCGCTGGGACCTATTAGGTCATTCAGCGCACGGAGCTATTAAGGTCAACTGGACGTATATATTGCATCTCGTCCTCTAAGTTTCTTCACGAGACATTTAAGGGAGATTAAGAAAATGACAACATTTAAAGAGTTTGCCCATCCAATTTGTATTCGAATAATTCATTTAGGTTTCTTTTGCAGAAATCTGTAAAAAGTAATTAAATTCTCAACACTCTTTCATCTACATAATTATGATCGTTGAATAGGGTATCTTCAACGAAACGGCCGCAGGAGCAAGGTACAAGCATATAAAAAAAATGAGTTAAGTAATGAATAATAACTCAAGAAAGTGCTTTCTCTACAAGAAGGCGGACGGGACGGGCAACAGAATCATGAAATGTCTTTCAAAGGCATGTCGGTAAGAGTCAAATGAACCAACTGTCAATAAGATTGGAATTTTATAATGCTACTAGAAAAAAGATTGACCACTCTACGTTAACTGGATCAGAGGGTAGACTATGGAAGCGATGGAAAGACAGCCAGTCTAAATACAATGATGACTGGGTGGAAATGTGAAAAGGCCTCTGGAACAAAAGGCAATGGGCTAAAACGAGGCCCTACTCTCAACAGAGTAAGCCAGCTTTCCAAAGCTAAACTATCTCCCTGCCACTCCAAGCCTCGATGCCTACTCTCCAGTTTCTCATCAACGCCTGCATATCACCCCAGGTCCCATTTATATTCTCAAGAGATCAACTTCGCAACCATCCATCCTTTCGTATGAAGTTCTTGCGATCAAATGCTGAAGTTCAAACGGGCCAATGGCTGCCGAAAACTTTATCTTTGGTAAGACGCCATTGGCTGCCGAAAACTTTATCTTTAGTAAGACAACTTATTTCGAAGTTCAGGGAACTCAAATCCATTCTAAGTCAATAGCTGTGTTCATACCAACTTCGACTTAAACACTGCTAAGTTAGCAACAACAGAAGTGGTAGCGAAGCATTATAAATATGCACTGACGGTTATATAAAGACGATGGTCACATTGACAGTTGCCCTTGGGCAAGGATGCGTCCACACTTAGAGTATAACATGTCATAAAATATGCCGGCAACTTGCCACACACAAATCACAAACAGGCTGAATACACGTCAACAACTTCTTGGTAGTTCTAACCAGCGCTTCATAGGGTTACCCAGCATTTGCTAAAGGTTTGTTCTTCACTTCCATCGCTGACTTG
>NC_089777.1:24109036-24134036 GCF_040412425.1 Macrobrachium rosenbergii | reverse complement strand
ATATATATATATATATATATACATACATACATATATAACGTGTGTATGTATGCATTGTTTTCAAATACATGCCTCTTTCCACGGGGGGGGGGGGGGGAATGGAAAGAGTACTAACCTTCTGTGCTTTGATTACTAGCAGCAAACTCGTTTTCCGTTATGGCTGTGCCCACCACAGTCAACTAACAAGATACATACATACATACATACATACATACATACATACATACATACACACATACATTATATATATGTGTATATATATATATATATATATATATATATGTCAAGCTTTTGATGGTAAATTAAGATGGAAGGTAATAGGCGCTTGGTACCTACACCTCGATAATTACTAGAAAATAATAAGATGATTACAAAAATAAATTTATTAACATTAATTGACAAATACTAAGAAGAATGAACTTAAATGAATTTAAGTATTTACATATAGAAACTGAAAATTAAGTGAAAATAACAAAATACAATGGATGACCAAGATGGCTAATCATGTGCATAATAACAAGGATTGAAAATAGGTAACATGGTTCCATATCAGCGATAATGGTTGTTTTAGTACACCAATCAGCAATGCAACTCTTGATTATGGCTACGTTGACACAAGAGGAAGAACCGGATTCGTGTCTATTAACAAAGTCTTCAGTGCATCAGTAAAAAATCCAGGCTGGTAGTCACATGCCCCATGCACGGTCCTGCCACACCAAACATAGCCATAGCCTGGGTCGCTATTGTAGTTTGTCTCATAGGCCAGTTCACTGCCATAGATTAGGTATCATAGGTCAATCACTGCCGCAGATTAGGTATCATATGTCAATCATTGCCGCAGATTAGGTGTCTGCAAAATATGAGTAACACCATAATAACATCTTAAAGAGGCAACAATTATAATAGCACAGCAGTAAATAACACTAGTATAATGAATAATAGCAAACACTTCGCACAATAGTATAAATAGTATAAAAGATAATTTCTTACCATGTGAAAGGTTGTGTAGTTCCTAAGGTAGTGGCTTATGAGTTTATACAATAAACCCAGGTAAACAACCTAAACCAAGGATTCCTGAATGACATCCACAACCAGCGCCATCTATTGGTAAGATGTTTGCTAAAGATATCCACGCCATCTATTGCTTAGAATAACACTATCATTTTAGAATTCTAGTTTTAAGAGAAACAACAATACCACCTGACAAACCCCCATACCAAGAAAAACTAGAATCTCTAAATAACTTAAATATCCCGAAACCACTATATACAACGGCTAAGCATATCTGAACAGATGTTATCAGATCCCTTGATATACTCAATCAAGAAAGTATAAGGTTGAAGACTAAGAGCCCATCGCATCAACCGATCATTCTTATTCCTCATCGAATTTAGATAAGTTAATGGTAAATGATCTGTTTGCAAAATAAATTCCTTGCCGTATAGGTATTCCTTGAACTTTAAAACAGACCACACTATAGCATAACACTCTTTATCTATTGTAGAATAACGTCTTTCAGCATCTGAAAACTTCTTTCCTGCATATGATACCGGCATTAGTATCTTATTACTTTCCTGCAAAAGAACTGCACCTACTCCGTCCATGGATGCATCGGTTCTAAGATAGAAAGTTTTATTTAGATCTGGCAACAACAAAATAGGCGATTTTGTCAAAGAGGCTTTTAAGTTATTAAAACTCCTTATCTGTTCCTCACTCCAACTTAGAGTATTACAACTTCCTTTTTTAAGCATACTACTTAAGGGTGCGGATAAAATGGAAAAATTTTGAATAAACTTATTGTAAAAACCAACAACTCCAAGGAAAGATCTAAGTTGTTTCTTAGTTTCTGGAAGAGGGAGATTTACGATAGCTGTAATCCTTTCATCAAGAGGTGTTAAAGAATTATTCCCAAGGGAGTAACCTAAATACTTAATTTGCTTATAAGCAAAGAAACATTTCTTAGGCCCAACAGTTAAACCATGCTCTCTTAATCTTAATAGAACATTACGTAAATGAATCAAATGATCCGACCAGTTATTACTATAAATAAGAATATTGTCAAAATAACAAGTGGTATTTTCCAAACCAGCCAAAACTTTCTCATAAGTCTTACAAAAGTAGAACTAGCCGTGCTAAGTCCAAAGGGCATCTTCTTGAATTGCATCAAACCATATTTTGTTGCGAATGCCGTATATTTTTTGCTTTCCGAAGTCAATGGTATCTGCCAATATCCCTTACATAAATCAAGCTCTGTAAAATAGACCTTATTAGAAAGTTCATGCAAAGACTCATTTATACGTGGCATGGGTTCAGCATCAAATACAGTCAATTCATTAAGGTTTCGAAAGTCTATACATAATCTTAAAGACTCATCTTGTTTCTTTACAAACACAACTGGAGAACAATACGGAGAGATTGATGGTTCAATTATATCTAATGCCAACATCTGATCAACTTGTTTGTTAAATTCAGCTGTCAAGTTAACTGGAACTGGGTAGGGTTTAGCACGAACTGGAACTTCAGATGTTAACTGAATATTGTGCTCTAGATATTTGGCAACACCCGGTTTATCATTTATTACATCAGGAAATTCGCTTAATAATTTAACAAGTTCAGCAAATTGATTATTTTTGATTTCAGGGCTTATTTGATAATCAGTTTTATCAACCTCCAAATACTCAATGTCACAAAGATCTGAAACAGGTTCTCCAACATTAACAAGATCAAAATTTACGTCAGAAAACAAACCATTTGAAGTTTTAACCATTTCTACGGATTTTTGCACAACATTTACAAATTTTCTCCTATGGTACTTTTTAAGCATATTAGCATGATACAGCTTAAGATGTTTCCCAACCTTAACAAAATAGTCAACTCCATTATTATGACAACTGTTAACTATATAAGGTCCTTTCCACTGCATTAAAATTTGTTAGTGTTACTTGGTAACATTATTAGAACTTCATCCCTTCGACAAACTTCCTAGGCTTTGACTTACGATCAAAATACTCCTTGTACTTACGTGAACTGATCTCAGAATTGCTAACTGCCATCTTAGCCATGTCTTGCAATCTAGAACGCAGGTCTAAAACATATTGATAAGAAGTTTTCACTTCATCATTTGTGCTTTTATCAGCAATTAATTCATGAAGGATTGCTAACGGACCACGGACATTACGACCATATAAAAGTTCAAAAGGACTAAACTTGAGAGTATCATTTGGAATTTCACGGTAGGCAAAAAGAACTACAGGAATATACCTGTCCCATTCCTTTGGTTGATCGCAACAAACCTTCTTCAACATATTCTTGAGTACTCCATTCATACGCTCTACAGTTCCATTACATGCGGCGTGATACGGACTCGTGAACAAAGACTTTATGGATAATAACCTATGAATTTCTGCCATGAGATCTGACTTAAATTGGGTTCCTCTGTCACTTAAAATTTCTTTAGGTACACCCACCCTACAAAATATTTCCACCAAGCTTTCAGCTACAGTAATGGTATCAATATTTTTAAGTGGTACAGCTTCAGGGTAACGGGTAGCTAAATCAATTACTGTAAGAATATACTTGTAACCACGACTAGAAGCTGGAACGATCGGACCTACGATATCAATAGCTATTCTACTGAATGGTTCAGAAACAATAGGCATATTACACAAAGGTACTTTCTTAACCCTTTTCCCAAATTTTTGACATCTGTGACAAGATTTACAATATCTATCAATCTCGGCACCAGCTCTGGGCCAATAGAACTTACTTAACACCTTGTTAATAGTTTTCCTAGAGGAAAAATGACCAGAGATAAGAGATTCATGAGCAAGTTGCATAACTATCTCTCTATACTTAAGTGGAACAATAATTTGCATCTCACCCACATCTAACTGATTTGTACTTTTAATGCACTTACGATAAATTACATTGTTAATTGCTATGTATTTAATAGTTCTACCTCTACAAACTATTTCATCCTCATCTTTCAAGTTTTTCCTAATTGTTTTCAGAGAATCACATGTCCACTGTCGATTATTAAAGTCTATAGGATCTACTTTAACTTCTGTCAGGACATCAGATAATGGTTTTAAAGTGGTAGATTTAAGATTCTGTCCTCTCGTAATCACATTAACATTAAACTCATTTACATTACTTGGCTCTGGCACTTTATCCAACAATTCTATTCCTTCTTTCATGTGATGCTTTAAACCAGGAATCAATCCAACAATGACCTCAGCGCATTTAATTGGGGCAATTATAGCATCTACTCTACCAGAAAAGAATTTACTTTTAATGAAACATTTAATTTGTGATAAATGTATTGGGACACCAACGAAATTATACACTTTAACAATTTTAACCTTACTGAGATAGCGTTTTGGAACCAAAGTCTCACTTATAACTACCGTATTGCAACCTGTATCAAATAGAACCTCTACAGATTTGCCAAAAACAATTCCATTCTTATCTACAATTGCATTCTTGGGTCTCTCTTCACAAGCAAGAGCAATACTTATCTTAGGAACCTTTTTATCAGAAGATTTAGATTGGGCAAAATTAACTGGGTTATTAGGACAGTTTGGTTTAATATGCCCCGTTTCTTTACACAGGTGACATCGAACTGTTTTAAGGGAATCAGTCACTTTATCAGATTTATTCTGATTTCCTAACTTGGAACATTTATCAGAACTCCTAAATTTGGCATTTCTACATTTACTAACTCCATGAGCTATCAAATACCTATCAGCGGCCAATGCCATCTCATGTGAACTCTTACATACTCTTTCTAAAAGAAATGTTCTCAAATCCTTAGAACAATTAGCCAATAATTGATCCATAACCATAAAATCATAAACATCCTCATATGACTTATTTACATTTACTAATTGTAACCACTTATCAAAATTCTGTCTTAACCTATGCGAATACTGCACAAAACTTTCATTTGACTCAATATAGCCCTCTCGAAATTTCTTTCGATAAACCTGAGGATTAACCTGAAACGCCTTCAATAATGCTAACTTTAGTTCATCATAGTTACTTGCAATAGCAGGGTCAAGTCCACAATAAACCTTCAAAGCGCGTCCTCTTAATAATGTACCTAATAGTATACCATAGTCTGCCGAATCCCACTGATGAAATACAGCTAACTTCTCAAATCTGTCCATGTAAACATCAATTTCATCTATTTTTTCATCAAAAGGGGGAATTTTGGGTAAAGTTTTTATATCACCACTTATACCACTGGATGCACCACTACTTCTTAATGCTGCCTTAGCGAGCTCATGTTTCCTGATTTCCTCCTTTTCCTCTTGCTCCTTTTTAAGACATTCTAATTTAAAGACCCTTTCCTTATCCTTCTCTGCTAACTCCATCTGCAATCTTTTCTCCTGTCTCTCCATTTCCTTCTCCTTCTCTGCTAACTCCATCTGCAATCTTCTCTCCTGTCTCTCCATTAATCTATCTTCCCTAGCTTGTTGCTTAGCAATAAATTCTTCAGCCTCAGTAGCACTCATACCAAGCTTAATAGCCTTATCCATCAACTCATTGACACTCATGATAATAGATAAGTATACAAACAATAAATACAATACGAATTCAAAAATTATGGCTAATCCTGAATTCAACTAACCACCTAGTATAATCAGCGATTACCAGTGTCTATTATGGGCATAATTCCTTCAATGACACAAATTTCCATGCAAATAACTAGCATAAGGAAAATGAATAAACAATAGGAATTTTCAAGGAAGAGTAAACAATCAGAACGAAACGGAACATTAAACCAACTTTACCCCTAACTAACCCTACAATCATCAAAATTGGCTCAGCTAAAATTAATAGGGTAACGATACAGTTTCTAATTCACTTCCTGACCTCGACCTTTTCCTAGAACTTCACCAAGACTACACAAAACTCAAAACAATAAGATATTGCACCACAACGAGTTGTTAATCCACTTCACCACGAAGCACTTTCACATGACAATCTAAATGACAAAGTACAAACGAACCTTACCTTGAAATCCAGCAACCATTTCAAGACAAAGCCACAAACCTTGTAAACTCATCAACTTTCACAGGTAGTACAATCCAAATTGAAGTTGGTAACTGCAAAAGGTATAAAACATACTTAAGTTACATAATATTCTAGTAATTTTACAATAACATCCTACTCACTGCGCCACTTGTCAAGCTTTTGATGGTAAATTAAGATGGAAGGTAATAGGCGCTTGGTACCTACACCTCGATAATTACTAGAAAATAATAAGATGATTACAAAAATAAATTTATTAACATTAATTGACAAATACTAAGAAGAATGAACTTAAATGAATTTAAGTATTTACATATAGAAACTGAAAATTAAGTGAAAATAACAAAATACAATGGATGACCAAGATGGCTAATCATGTGCATAATAACAAGGATTGAAAATAGGTAACATGGTTCCATATCAGCGATAATGGTTGTTTTAGTACACCAATCAGCAATGCAACTCTTGATTATGGCTACGTTGACACAAGAGGAAGAACCGGATTCGTGTCTATTAACAAAGTCTTCAGTGCATCAGTAAAAATCCAGGCTGGTAGTCACATGCCCCATGCACGGTCCTGCCACACCAAACATAGCCATAGCCTGGGTCGCTATTGTAGTTTGTCTCATAGGCCAGTTCACTGCCATAGATTAGGTATCATAGGTCAATCACTGCCCGCAGATTAGGTATCATATGTCAATCATTGCCGCAGATTAGGTGTCTGCAAAATATGAGTAACACCATAATAACATCTTAAAGAGGCAACAATTATAATAGCACAGCAGTAAATAACACTAGTATAATGAATAATAGCAAACACTTCGCACAATAGTATAAATAGTATAAAAGATAATTTCTTACCATGTGAAAGGTTGTGTAGTTCCTAAGGTAGTGGCTTATGAGTTTATACAATAAACCCAGGTAAACAACCTAAACCAAGGATTCTGAATGACATCCACAACCAGCGCCATCTATTGGTAAGATGTTTGCTAAAGATATCCACGCCATCTATTGCTTAGAATAACACTATCATTTTAGAATTCTAGTTTTAAGAGAAACAACAATACCACCTGACAATATATATATATATATATATATATATATATATATATATATATATATATATATATATATATATTCACTATTATGTTATTTTCCCCAAAACAGGGATGTAGTTCCAGAGAAGAAAAGCTTCCTCCACGTTCATCATTTAACTGTTAAATTAATGATAGAACTGCTTGTTAAAAACTTCCAACAAAGTAATATTTGTCGAATTATTATTATTATTATTAATCAGAAATGAAAAGATTTTTTTAAATTTCTGTAGCAGAGCCAATTTTCATTTAGATTCACAACGAGCCAATTATATTAAGTCTTAACCAATAATAATAATAATAATAATAATAATAATAATAATAATAATAATAATAATAATAATAATAATAATAATTCGACAAATATTCTTTGTTGAAAGTTTTTCAACAAGTAGTTCTATCATTAATCTAACATAAGGAATGAATAAATACCAAAAATGCGATCAGGCGTTTAAAAGATAAATACACATCTTATATTTCCAATCATGAACACTTCGAATACCGGAATTCAATATCATCAGACCACCATTCTCAATACTCTTCCTCACAAGCAGTAACGTCAATAAAAAGAAATTCGATATTTTATCCTCACAAACAGTAGCATCTTTTAATCACGAGAAATTCCTTTTAATAAAAAATAAATTTCCCGATCGTTCTTTCAACGGCAGCAGTTTCTTCTCAAGATTTACCGCACAATGGCGTGAAATCTATCAATCAATCGATTCTGAGTCCAGTTCTATTCATGATGGCTTGGCGCCTGGGATTTCTCGATGCACAATGTTTGACTCTTGAATATTTTGACTAAATTAACTGGATTAAAGACAAACATGCACGTTGTAAGAAGAAGAAGAAGAAGAAGAAGAAGAAGAAGAAGAAGAAGAAGAAGAAGAAGGAGAGAGAGAGAGAGAGAGAGAGAGAGAGAGAGAGAGAGAGAGAGAGAAATATTTCATATTTTCGGATGTGGGAATATCAAGCGTGAAAGAAATTTGATAGTAGTGAGAGAGAGAGAGAGAGAGAGAAGAGAGAGAGAGAGAGAGAGAGAGAGAGAGAGAGAGAGAGAGAATCTTTATTTATTTCTTAGATTAAATACACGGCAAAATATATGGAGAACAATTTTCCAAAGTTATCTTAACTATTCTGAAGCGTCTTTAACAAAATGCAAGATACTGCCAAGTTTTACATAATAAAAGAGGAATCATCATGAACTTGGAAAGACAGTCTCCAGATATTATTAACAGCCATAATTTTTTTAAATTAAGTATTAGACAGAATGAACAATTCCAAACATTAAAAATCACCAACATGAACTCCTTATGTGAGGAAAATAATCACCACAAGGGCCATAAATGAGGAAAATTATCAACAGAACGACCAAAATGAGGAAAAGTATCAAAATGAAGCCATAAATGAGGGAAATTATCAACATGATGACCAAAATGAGGGAAATTATCAGCAGGACGACCAAAATGAAGACAAGTACCAAATGAAGCCATAAATGAGGGAAATTATAAACATGACGACCAAAATGAGGGAAATTATAAACATGACGACCAAAATGAGGGAAATTATCAACATGAAGACCAAAATAGGGAAATTATCAAGATGAAGACCACAAAGAGGAAAAGTACCAAAATGAAGCCATAAATGAGGGAAATTATCAACATGAAGACCAAAATGAGGGAAATTATCAAAAATGAAACCATAAATGAAGAAAATGATCGAAATGAAGCCATAAATGAAGTAAAACTATGAGCAGAGAGACTACAAATGACGGAAACTATCAACAGGTGGGCCAAAAATTACTAAACCTATCAGATGAAGGAAACTAACAGCGCAAATGCGACAGATGAAGAGTGCTATCAACAAAAGGACAAAAAAAAAAAAATGAAGGAAAATATCGGCAAAAGACCATACGTGAAGAGAGAGTCTAAAATGAGGGAAATTATCTACAGAAAGCCCCCCCTCTCAAAAAAAAAATAGGAAGGTATTAACAAGCTCCGACTGGATCTGACATTTCTGACCATTTCTACAACCCTTTCTAACCCTTTCTGACATCTCACCTGAGGTTATGAGGTTATCTTTCCCCCCAGCAGCGTAAATATATATATATTTCACTATACTTAACTACGGTGATTTCCTGGAATACAAAGGAGAAAAGGAATAAAGCAAAATTAACAAAATAAATGAGCACAGAGACTATATATTCTCTGGACAGCCCCGACGTCGAGAGAGAGAGAGAGAGAGAGAGAGAGAGAGAGAGAGAGAGAGAGAGAGAGAGAGAGAGAGAGAGAGAGACTAAAACAAACTCGAATATAACCGATACGTTCTGCCATAAAAGGACGAGGTGAAAAAAAAAAATTGACACGGGGGAAAAAGCTACAACCTTTTATCAAGACTGTCTACAGAGACAAATTGAAGTGAACATTCAACCCATACAGTTTGATTGGCAGCGCAGACGCAGCAGAATCCAATTCCCAGAGCGAAATTCGAACTCGGAAAAAGGGGGTCGCGATGACCAGGCGATAACAGATGACGCGAGCATCCGGTCTAAGTGGTCTGCTCTGCAGTGATGCAAGTGAACAGTGTAAATACGGAATGAGAGTTTATACTTGATGTAGGGTTGCGTCCCGTTGGGACAGGGGATGGAATGGAATAAATCATTTAAGTCAAAGGCCATGCGCTGGGACCTATGAGGTCATTCAGTGCTGAAACGGAAATTGGGAGCAGAAAGGAGAAGGTAGATAGCAAGACGGCAGAAAGAGAATATGAATGGAGGTACAGCAAAAAGAAAGAAAGGGGTTGCAGCTATGGGCCGAAGGGACGCTGCAAAGAACCTTAGTAATGCCTACAGTGTACCACGTGAGATGCAAGGAGTTGGGGCAGGGGATTACCTAGTTGAATCTCTCTCTGCATATGAATAAGCGTATGATGTATACATACTGACGGAGTACTTATCACTTAATTTTTTTAGTTTTTCCTCCTGCTCTAACTTCCACCGCCCATCTGTGGCCCACAACAGTCGATTAACAATCGATTAACAACCAGATAAAACACTTGAAGAGTTTAGTTTAATTAAGCAAAATTGGGTTTTTAAGTATACAGTACTCGCTTATATTGATTCTTCCTCTGCCCAGTAACGAACACAGGTTAATTCTCTTGTGAACCTAGCCGAGAGAGAGAGAGAGAGAGAGAGAGAGAGAGAGAGAGAGAGAGAGAGAGAGAGAGAGAGAGAGAGAGAGAGAATGGCTCACGAGGGTATCCACACCTTCCAACCTGTAATGAATTTACATACATACGTACATACAAGGAAGAACTGTTACCTAAAACTCAATGAAACTGAAAATCAAGCTTCCCCTCTGAATAAACAGGGGAAGTGATTCTAGTCCAGAAGTTGAAAGGGAATGTAGATATATATATAAAAAAAATACGCAAGACCTTCAAGTTATCAGTTTTGCAATTTCTCCAGCCCAGAGTATGGAATGTATCACATATGTTTTGTGGAATGCGAAGATGGGAATAACAGAAAATCTTACAGCAGTTAGGATATTAGGAAAAGTTTACCAAAGTTTACCCTTTAATCTTACATCATTCAAAAGGCAGTTCCTTCTCGCCTTACTGGGTTAGGACAAAATATTTTTCTTCCATTTTTTCTTGGGGGGAAAGGGGAAGGAGGGAGGATAGATATGATCACCAGGGGGTCGTTCCAATTAAACTCTACTTAAAAATAAAGGGAGGCGATATTATAGTTTAATACAGTGAACTATAAATAAAATAATATGAACTCAATCCCTTTAGAATAAAACGATTCAAGATAAATCTAAAGAAAAGAAAACTCGTTAGCAAATTCTACTATTTTTTATAAATCACCACCAGCCACTCTGGGATTCAGGCATCCACTCTGCGACCAAGTCACATTATTTTACTTAAAGAACATCTTTTGTAGCAGGAAGACGGATCTGGCACGTCTTTCGTACATCTGGAAGTCTTAGCCAATGCTGATGGCAAAGACTTTCGTTTAGTGCTAAAGGTGTGATCACTCGCGCACGGACAAGCGTGACTGACACTTACACAGAAATATTTCCCACAGAATAAAAACCCTCGCAAAACGGCTAGGTTAAACGAAAAATGACAGATTCCCAGATATATGGAAGACCTGATAATGCCTAAATAACTACTAAGAAACTTTTCGAAATGAATTCCAATTGAATATAAAAATGTTCAAAACATAACCGAATCCCCACCGTTTCAACCTTGTAACTCTTTACAATTTCATATAGCGTTCGAAGGAGATTAATTTCTAAACACTATTTTTCTTCGTTACATATAATTCTATTACATACAATCCTCCCCATAATGGGTATACAATTCCAAACGCCGCCGACGGAAATAATATTCATTAGCTGCTATGGAAGTCATTTCCTGGTAGAAACGCCGGTCATTAGTATGATTCATTTGTTTTGTTCGATGGAACAGCAATTAAAGGTGAATATGTTATTTGAATTATGGCAGCGAGAGCAAGGTACGACTTCAATACATATTCTCAAAATTACCGTTATTATTAATGTAACAAATCTTCAATAACAGACACGGCAATTAGGTGCTGGCACCAAAACACTCGCACATAAACACAATGACATTCGAGTTACACATTTTCACCATATACAGCGTACAGAACAAAACACATCACAATTTAATGGTAAATACCACAATATGTTGTACATACAACATCCATGAATACAGACGTGAATATCTCAGGTACAGGAACTTAAAGGCAAGGAAAGTGATTGGCAATGCTTAAGGAAAAATCCACTCGGCATTCATCCGAGATCTCACACATTTTGAGAGTGACAATCACCGTTACACTTTCGCTTCAAAAAGATATTCAGACTGGGAGTGCAAGATCGTGTTGTTCTGAGGAAATACTAGAGGAAAATATATTGACTTTCAGAGAGTTCGTGTATAATACCTGGTTTATGTCTAGAAATACCTCTTGTTTCACGAAATGTTAACAAGCACAATAAAATATTATTTTCATAAGAACAGCTGGCAGGAACATACATACATATATTAAGCGTAAACACACACACGCACCACACTGACCATCTGGTATTCTTGTTCTTTTTGTTTACTTTGTAACCTTCTTTATATTTGTGTCTCGTTCGTGCCCCGACGATGTGTCAATAAACGTGAAAGCGCTTGGTACTGAACTTCTGCCTGTCTTTTTCCTGTGGGATTCCTATATATATATATATATATATATATATATATATATATATATATATATATATATATATATATATATATATATATATATATTATATATATATATATATATATATATATATATATATATATATATATATATATACATAAACACACACATGTAGAAAGTATATATCTACACACACATATATATATGTATATATATTATATGTGTGTATGTAAATAGCAGATGCAATACTAACATCAAATGTCAACTGTAGAGCCAAACCCACTTTACAGCATTCACCTGCAGGCAATTACATTCCCCTGACTGTGAGCCAAGTGTTTGTACGGAGGAAAACTAGAAAAAAACAGAAAAACGGAATGAAATCCAGCAACTTTTAACACAACAGAGCAACCACCTATCTGCATGATACGTCGTCGATATGCCGTGTGATATTGCATGGCGTTGCATTGCAAATCTCAAAAGGCAAATCCAATAATTCGTGCACTACACGGGTCAACAAATGCAAAAAGCGCTTCCGTGACAGGATATATCAAAAAGAAACGCGAATAAAAAAAAGTGGGGAGGGAACGGGGGAGGAGGGGGTGTTTGCGAACGAATTTCAAAACCAACATCAAAAGGGACTTTTTTTTTACTTGTTTTATTTGGATCCAGTGTGCCCGCAAAAGAGGACAGCCTCTCCCCTTTACTAGATTTGAGGGGTCAGTCAAATAAAAAACCTAAATAAATTCATTACTAATTTCAAGAAATCAGACGTCAATAATAATAATAATAATAATAATAATAATAATAATAATAATAATAATAATAATAATAATAATAATTACACATAAAAAATTTAAATTAATTCATTACCAAGTTAAGAAATCAGTTGTCAATAATAACTACAACTACAATAATAATAATAATAATAATAATAATAATAATAATAATAATAATAAATCCGAGCGGATCTTGTTTATCCTCCCCCGGTTGACAGTAAAGGAGACATGACACAGCCACCCACCCACCCCCTGCAAACCAGTTTGTCCGCCCCGGGTGGGGGCGGGCAGGTGGGGAACGGGAGGGTAGTTGAGATATCCACCCTCCTCCTGCAAACCTGTTTGTCTGCCCCGGTGGGAGCGGGGTAGGTAGGGGATTGGGAGGGTAGGGGAGACAGCCAACAAGCTCGTACTGATCCACAATGGTGCCAGTGTAAATATATATTCTAAAAATGTATACAAAACGAGAGCGTTTGAGAACCTGCTTGATTCTCTTTCTCAATCTGACTAAAATCACGAGTGTTCACTAAAGTATTTTTTGTCAGACGAAGAAGGAGAATCGAGCACGTTCTCGAAAACTCACAGTTTGAATATATATATATATATATATATATATATATATATATATATATATATATATATATATATATATATATATATATATATATATATACATAAACCATTGTGGAACTCTTCACCATTCTAGCAACTAATGCGATTATGAGATTTTTGTATATAATAATAATAATAATAATAATAATAATAATAATAATAAATTCATCATTCCAACCACTAATGCAATTAAGAGCTTTTTATGTATAAAACAATAATAATAATAATAATAATAATAATAATAATAATAATAATAATAATAATAATAATAAACAGGATAATGTAGAAAAAACCAACAGCATGTATTGAGCGGATGAGCCAAAGCCCCCCAAAACAATAGCAGTGCCATTTAATTCAAGCACTTGCAATATAACGCTTTTGGCTAAACAAGGCAATATACGCCGTCGGCTCCAATAAGATTGTATTTAACTTTGCGAAATAAATTCATTCCGTGCCTGCTGCAGCCCTCTCGCAGAGAGAGAGAGAGAGAGAGAGAGAGAGTGTGTAAAAAGGTTTGACGTAAAAAGTGGGCAAGATAAGCAAATTCCACACTCGTCGCTAATCAGGTGTCAATACCAGTATCACAAACTTGACAGCTGGATGTGACATTCCATCACTAACAATATCTCAAATAAAGAAAAAGATCGATCTTTCTGCATATGAAATGATGAAAGGTTATGAGTCCGGGGAAACACAGAAAGGAAGAGAATACTAAAGTTCGTCAGGTAATACGAATAGGAATAGTCACTGTACAGTGTTTTCTGAATACGACCGATTTCCACAGATAAGTGTGGAACGATTTTGCCTAATAGGTGTTACAAGTAAGCTTGTGGAAAGAGTAACAGAAATGATACTGGAAGGAAAGTGATTCAATTTTACGTATTGTCAGAAAGCATGACGAACTAAATTTTTTTTTTACATACAAAAGTTAAATGGCTCCATGCAATTAAGGGTAAATTCAATTTACACCAATACACAAACTAATTTTATGCACACACACAACAATATATATATATATATATATATATATATATATATATATATATATATATATATATATATGTAATCACATTAAGCATGTGCTTCTAGTAAATATAAGCAACGACCTTATTTATTCAGATGTTCATGTGTGGCTTTCAGCGAATCCCACAAAACTTGAAATCAATCTAAAACCAGCAGCAATCATACGTAAAAGGTCACGTTCCTTCATAAAAATGAAAAAAAAAAAAGAAAAACAAGCGTTGCTTTAGTGTATGAGCTAAAAAAAAAAAGGTCCGTGCGTGCCACCCAGGCAGGCAGGCAGGCAAGCAATAACAATCAGACATCGGCCGTATTTCTTACCGTGTCACCGACAAACCCGATAGCGGTCACGCACTTGTTTACGACAGTGTGTATAATGCGTTTCAATGCAGTGGGCGGAGCTTAAAGGTGACCGCGTGTTTGACAGTCCGGACAAGTTTTCCGTGGAAAGATTGGAGACGGAAGTCGGCGATAGGGTGAATGTCACAAGAGTTGGTTACAGGGTATCATGGTAGTATTTGTGTGAGGGACAGGCTATGGTGACTGCTTTCTTGCTCCCTAGTGCCTTCATCTGGAGTCCTCTTCCAGCTTCCTTGTCCCAGAAAGGTCATTGTTGCGTTCCCCTTCCTGACAGTTCTACCAGCAATGAGGTCAGATCAACAGATTTTTTGAATTTTTTCTTATTTTCAATTTCTGTTTCCCTTCAAGCTTAGAGTGCGTCCACACTACAGAAAAACGTGTCGTAAACAGACGTACGTAACTTGTCGTACACACATCACAAACATGCTGAAAACAAGTTAACGACTTATGGGGTCCTACCCAGTGCTTCACACGATTATCCATCAAGGCAAAAGATTCGTTCTTTACTTACAGCAGCTGACTTGTTTTCAACCTGTTTGTTACATGCATGGGATCAATTGCCGACTTTTTTTTTTTTACATGGTTTGCTATAGTAGGAACGAACCCTTAGAACTACACAGTACCGAGAAATTCCTAGTCTCGTCTTCTTTCATAATAAAAATCGAGTGACAGCAGCGGGAATAAATTGAAGTCGCAGTGAAAAATTACTGTTACTGCGGAGGAAATATATGGGATATGCGTTCGGTATACGGTCAAGTGTTTGCATATGTAGTAGAGCAGATAGTGCCATAAAGTAGGGGTGAGAGAGAGAGAGAGAGAGAGAGAGAGAGAGAGAGAGAGAGAGAGAGAGAGAGAGAGAGAGAGAGAGAGAGATTCACAACGCAGGCTTAGGCACACGTCTACATCTAAATTTGAGCAACAACAAAATTTACCCAGCCATCATCAACCAATGCATATGTACTCTAAACGACGTCGAGAGAGAGAGAGAGAGAGAGAGAGAGAGAGAGAGAGAGAGAGAGAGAGAGAGAGAGAGAGAGAGAGAGAGAGATATGAAAAAGCCCTCGAAAACGTGAAGAATTGCCACCCTCATACCGCCTGAATTTCCCATCTGACTCGAGCACTCTGCTTCCCGTTTTCCCTCCTCCATTCCATGTACTCTTTTTTAATTCCTTATTCCATTTTTCACTGCCCTTTCCCCTCGCCATTTTTTTTTTTTATTGCAGGATACACTCTCACTGTGAAATCATATTCAGTACGGCCCTTCTATCTTAGGTCACTACTGTTAGGGAAGGAACTTTCTTTTTTTCTTACTTCTGGTAAATCACTATCAACAAGATTGGATTTCATGACGACCCAATTACCTATTTCATTAATGCTATTGGTCATTATTAGAGAAAGAGCCAATGAAATTAACGAAAAATATTGGCTAGGATACAACATGAGAGACACGAAACAAAACGAGGCATGTGTCTTATGTATTACATAATAAAAATGAGAGAGAGAGAGAGAGAGAGAGAGAGAGAGAGAGAGAGAGAGAGAGAGAGAGAGAGAGAGGTACAATCAACTTAAGTTCAAAGTGCCACACGCAAAACTAATGGCCAACACGTTAACCGATATAAAATTTTAACAGTGCCTAACACTCTGAACACTAAAACTTGCACAAGGTTTCAAAACTTTGTTTTTTCTGTATTTGTTGAAAAGAAAATAAATAAATTCCTCATACAATTTGGACAATGTGGACCTTGATTGCTGTCTGACATTCACCTTAAGTTAAAAATTCTGGAAATCTGTCGTTCGAGACTTTCAATATGCTAGCAGTTTTTGTTTAGAAGCAACTCAGAACGAAAAATCATAACAAAGCGTGAAATAGGATAAATAACGCATATACTTGAAACAAGAATTTTAAAATATAGGATAAATAACACACATACTTGAAACGAGAATTTTAAACTAATACAAACTTGAATTCTACTTAAAATAAAAGTTATATATTTTGTTGTCCGCAGCCAAGTAAACGTTCCTAATTCAATGTCTCGATGACCATATCAATATAACTGAATTATATATATATATATATATATATATATATATATATATATATATATATATATATATATATATATATATATATATATAATTTATATATATATTAATTTATATCTATCTAAATGGCCTGTGGTTGTTCCATATGAACAGGGTTCATGATCTGAAAAAACAACAATAATAATAATAATAATAATAATAATAATAATAATAATAAATAATAATAATAATAATAATGACACTCTACCTCTGCGGGGTATAATATGAACTCTCTCTCTCTCTCTCTCTCTCTCTCTCTCTCTCTCTCTCTCTCTCTCTCTCTCTCTCTCTCTCTCTCTCACAGGAAGTCAGCAACGGTGCAACCCCGTGCACTCCATTTCCCTTCTTTCGACTTTATGGCCACATAGGGCCACAGCTTCCATTCAGGCGTTGGCCTACAGAGTGGCACCTGTCAAGCGTTATTACCTGGCACTTATTGACCAACATCACACGCTCTACATCCGGTGACCGCTTAACCATATTCACCCTTTCCGTCGTATCCATATTCCATATCCTCCATTTTAACCGTGTGGGTGTTCACTTTTCCCACCGTATCTGAATTTCAAGTTTTCTGTCGCTCGGAGTTCATCTCTTTACCGTATCCGTACTTCCCTTACCCGTATCAGGATACTATGATAATCTTTTTACCGTATCCGTACTTCCCTTATCCGCATCCGGATATTATGAAAGTGTTCCCGTTTTCTCTTTTTACTACGTTAGTAATTATTTCTTCTGCTGTGTGTGATTTTTCTTGTTATACAAAATGAGTGTATTTCAATTTCTTCCCCTGGTCCTCAATCCAACCTAAAGCTCTTTTAAAGCATTTTTTTTCTTCAATTATATAATATATATATATATATATATATATATATATATATATATATATATATATATATATATATATATATATATATATATATATATATATATATATATATATATATATATATATATATAATAAACCTTCACTGACTTATTTTATTCCGCTCTCCTTATGAAAATTTAGTTTACTTACTTTACTTATTTTACTAATTTTACTGATGCTATTATTTACATATTTCCACCTTTCATTATCACAACGCCTCCGCCTTGCTCACTGAATAATACATACCCTGAAACTGGCAAATATACATACTGCAAGAGCGACAGAAGGATACAGGCACTGTGTTGGTGTTTATACATGCATATACTCATCACATATACATATATATATATATATATATATATATATATATATATATATATATACATACATACAATTATACATTATACACTATACCAGAAATACATACATAGCATTTCGAAGCACAAACAAAGAATAATCATGACGTGATTTTACTCGAAGCCCAAAATACCCGGCCCCCTTAAAATATTACGAACACATACAATCACGTAATATGAACTACTGCTGCAGTATCGTAAGCTCCCTTCCCCCGCCCCCAACACCACCATCAATAGCTTTTCCCTCACCGAATTACACAACGTCATTATTTTTCCCCGGATCTTCGTTAAGAGAAAGCGATTGTTTATGACGAACGCATAAACCAAATGCGGACCCCACCTGTTTCTGTTAGTAATTTACTTTCGTTTCTAATTAAACGAAAGAGAAAAATACCCCCAAAGTTTTTCCACGCGATTATTTTAATCAAAAACCCCCTTTTATCAAACCTTAATTACAGAAGTCTTTTTTTTTCGCTGAATCATCATTCGTCGTGTGAAAAACAAAGTTTATCAAGACAACAAGGTGTCACTTTGTAGTGCCGATATAGCTCTAGCTACGAATATCCTAATTACTATGGAAACGTCATACAGAGAGATAGAGAGAGAGAGAGAGAGAGAGAGGCTCTGAAGTGACAAAATACTCGACCGCAAAGTTGGGGAACTTGGTCCTTTCATCTGCACAATTCATCATCACTGTCAATATTAACAAACAACATTTACCTTTCAGCAAATAAGATAACAAGAGCGTACTTCATCAACACCTACGTATAACAACACCAAAGCTTAATACGAAAATCCATAATTCACATCTCTCCCTGCATGAGAGTTTATGATGAACAAATAATAACTGGCCCTGTTCTCTCGGCCCTCGGCTATACTTGGTCCAGATGAGAGTGAGGGGAAAATTCGGTGATGTATGTGGAACCTCTGGTTGTCCTTCATATCCAACTTTCAGACCGACGAAATTGGAGTAAGTAATTAAAAGGAACGAAATCTGTACAGGTAGGTTACCTTTCAAATTTCTCGACTCGTCCGGCTGGGTTGAAAAGAATCTAACCATGAGATACGAAAATGACAGCGGGAATAATCTGAATCAGTTGGAACGGATCACATTTGGACACCCAGATGGAAAATGATCACAAGAAATTAAAAGGAATATTAACTACAGAGAGAAGCACAGCTGAGAGCCAACGCTACACCTCAGTGTCTGATGTCTGATTTTGCATAATTGTGATGCTTTGCTGTTTAGAGATAGTGAGGATAACATGCACACACTTGGAAAGAATAACGCAGCCGCCTGCTACCAAAAAGGCGAGTATGAAAAGGAAGGAAGGGGATATGTAGGCGTTAACTTGGTCATAAGTGAGATGAGAATTCCCTTGAATATTATGGAAACTGCAGAATACCGAATCAATTACTGCATGTCGCTTAAGCAAATGTAAAGACTTGAAAATGTCAGAGGTTTAACATTATGATTTTTTGTTACGATGTTCACGCATATTCAAATGAGAAACACTTTTCCTTCATCAATTTAATTATATTCACATTTTGTTAAGAATAAAAAACTACTCTTTACAAATTTTCTTTAAATCTCTTGTTTTCTCAATACATTTGCCTCCCAAAATAACTTAGCTAAGTCTGAGCTGTTTTCCCTACCTCAGTCGCCTTACATTAAAATAAATAATCTTGCTTTCAGAGAAAATCCTAAAATGTAAAATTCTCCAATTCCGTTAGGTTGTACCTTGAGATCTGGAAGTCCCGAATCTTATCCTTCGGATTTACATCCTATTCAAATTCATGAAAAAGAATGATGCTGGAACTTTTGTTTTCTTTCTTTTGGACTGAAGATAAAATTCTATCTTTGCTAAATGCATTTTTTGATAAAATTATCCAGTTTGATAAAGGTCACTAGCGTTATGACAGCTGGTATTACACACTAAATTCTTTCTTTGTTAAAATGCATTTTTATACAATTATTCATTTATATAAAGGTCACTGATGTTATGACAGCTGATATTACACACAAGACTATTAAAATAAATAAATAAATTAGCCTATTCAGGTATTTCGTGTTCTATTTATTAATATTTATGGCGTCTAGTCACAATACAAATAAAATCACGAAGCTACAGCAAAATCTTGTCTACATCTTATTATCCACTTCATCTTGTCTCATTCTCACAAAATGACACCTCAGATTTTACAAACAAATCAATTAATAAATTCCTGCAGTGCCAATTGAGGGGCATGAGCCATCGACGTATGTTCCCGACAACTGCCTGTCCTGAGCCTGGGCCATGCCCAGTAGGGATTCCACAAAGTTTCTCGGGCATAAGGATGTTTAATTTTAGAAGCGTTGCCGTCACTGCGTAAGTCCCCATTTTATATTCTGGGGAGAGAGAGAGAGAGAGAGAGAGAGAGAGAGAGAATCAACCACCGCTCTAGCTGTGTTGGCTATGCCCTTAAAATACTTGAAAACAGAAACAGGTCATTAAGAATTCCCGGACACGCCGTCGTATTAATTAAACCATTACCATCATCCAGTAATTATAACCAGGGACTAATTATTCTCCCAAAACATAAAATGGAACAAAATTCCATTCAAGTGAAGCTACTCTCCTTCCTGTCTTCCTGTCAATACCCCAGTCACAGCGAGGCAAAAAAAAAATTATTTTTTTTTTTCTAAATTTTCTCCCCGTCATTTCGAAACTTAATCAACTTCTCGCTCGGCAATCTTCAAAATTATGTGCATCTGATTGCATATCTTGCACTGCAAGGATTTCCCCTAAAAGGAACCCCCCATCCCCCAAACACCACCCACCGCTCACGCCGAATATTAATATCACCAGATGACACAAAGAAAGGGATTCCCCCAGCATCTGGGGCGCAACTGGAAAGTTCACACGCTGAGTAGTGTTCTACGGACGGACACACAACTATAGCCTTTTTATTTTACTGGGAGGGGGTTAGGAGAGGGAGATTAACGGTAAATATCTACACAAAACTATAGTCAATTTTTAGGGGAAGGGGGTGGGATTAAAGGTAAATTAGCGGCTTCTGTTTGGGCGATGTACTGTACTTGTTAAATATAAATATAACATTTCACACATATTCATATACTGTATTATCGTGTTTGTAGTTCTAGGAAGTAAATAAATTTCATATACTTTCAAATACTTTTCAACGACTGCACACTCAATGAATAAAAAAAAAAATTAAAAATACGTATGCATGCACATCTCAACGATTAGTCTCCTGTTCACCAGTCATGATCAGTTAACTGATATCGGCTCAGGATATTTACCGTCAGCTCAAAAAATATAAAATACTATAAAATTAACAAATGAGTATTCAGCTATAACCACATTGACGATTATTTCGCTGAGAAATATTTTCTTATTTTGGCGAGAAATGTCTTGAATCATCCCAAATTTAAGAAAGAAACGACAGACGATAACAGAATTCCATAACGGGGTCATGATACGAAATGTGTCAGAAACTAATCCTTTAAGAAACGACAAATCGACACTTCACATGGAAAACCTTTTAAGAATTGTCCAATCTGTAAAATTATTTCAGAACGTTATCCAAATTACAAGTATTATTGGAGAGCAAACTGGAGCATCGAGTACGGAGAGGAGACACAGAAAAGGTTGAAATGGGAGGAATATTGATCAGCTACAAACACAGGGTGGAGATGAAAAAAAAAAAAAAAAAGATAAGCTGTTCTACGTGGTTGTGACATTAAAAATGATTTCATTGACCATTACTAACCAAGTCTGTGAGCATTAACAAAATATTCCTGGCATAATAACGAAACAGGCATTCAGTTTCAAGGAAGTTCTCCAATATCTAAAATTCTAGGAGGAAAAGATATCAATGGTAAACAGGAGGAAAAGTTTACAAGAAAAAGTCAGTCATAAGCCATTTCTTGATTGCAACCACCGACGACTGGAGAGGGCTTTCATTGATGTGCATACTCCGCATTTCATGAAGCTGGTTTTTGGATATATGTTCATCCGTAGAGAGAGAGAGAGAGAGAGAGAGAGAGAGAGAGAGAGAGAGAGAGAGAGAGAGAGAGAGAGAGAAAATCGGCATGATGAAATCAATAGACAACGACATTTTACTTTCTAAAGTTTTAGAGGATAGCAATCATCTGGATAGCCATATTGCAATCGCCTTTCATTCAATGTCATGTCTTTAAATGCTTCAGCTACGATAATGGACATTTGACAAATAACGCAACGGAGATCAGGAGAAATTCCCCTTAATGAAACTAGCCACAAAATCCTGGAAATTCATCTTAATTAAACTAACCACCAAAAGACGTATCTGCACAGGAAGTCCCAGCATTTCTCTCTCTCTCTCTCTCTCTCTCTCTCTCTCTCTCTCTCTCTCTCTCTCTCTCTCTCTCTCTCTCTCTCAATAAAGGCGTTGGAAAATCAACTTAATTAGGGAAAGATTTTAATGATTATACCAAAGGACTCGCAGTCACCTGACGAGGATTCATTCGTTATGTTATTGTCGAAGGCTTCAGACGTCCTACGGCCGTGTTCCCCCTCTCCAAGCATTTTAGGAAGGATCATCAAAGTCAATTATACCCAAGGGCAGCGCCTTCATCTGACAGGGAGTCCTTCGTTAGGATATTATTGAAGATTTCAGGTCGCAAATCTCCCTTCCACCTTTCCAGGCTCTTCTACTTCAGACAGTTCCATTCTCTTAATTGGGAAGCTGGGTTATCCATTCACTCTAATTTCTGAGGAGAAAGGGGGGGGAGGGGGCGAGGGAGAAAATGCCCACCCACTCGTTTGTCGACATGGGGGAGGGGGAGGCGTACCCATCCAGTAACTTACAGGCCATTAAGGGGTTCTCATATCATTACCAGATATCAATCCATTTCATTTCATGAACTCATTTAAATGCTTAAATGAGAGAGAGAGAGAGAGAGAGAGAGAGAGAGAGAGAGAGAGAGAGAGAGAGAGAGAGAGAGAGAGAAATAATCTTAGCGGCTGCGTGCTTCACATCCATTAATTTAATTACACCCCAATAAAAAGAACATCTGACCAGGAAATAAAAACGGCCCATAAGAAAACGAATGCGTCAACACTCCATGATTTTCCATTAGGCAAAGTGGGAAAAGGAAGAGAGAGAGGGAGGAGGGGGAGGGGGGAGGGGGAACCAACGGCCTTCACTTCAAACTCCAATCCCGAAACCAAACATGACAGTGAGCGGGGAAAGGAAAAAACTGGGGTGGCGAAAAATAATAAATCTGGGCATTCGGATTTCAAACACTCAATGAGGGCTTACAAATATAAAGTCCCGCTTCGAAATAGATATATATGTATATATTCCGGCTCTAGAAGCATGGGCTGTTTGCAAAGATCAGTTTTTCATTAGTTCTTGACGAGAAGTACTTGACAGACCCTTTAATGAGTTACTGTATGTTAATGACATTAACTATATTTTCCGTGATTTAAATAACGATCATTTTTAAAGCATTATTAAGCTTTTATTTCTGAATAGATTCAAATATTAGCACAACGACAAGACGAAGCCTTAAGCATGACTAAATTTCGCAGCTTCAATCCACAGTAACTACTACATTTAAGTAAATAAATAAATATTCACAAAATCAAAATACAACAAAATCCAACGGCGAAATTAACCAACAACTTAAAGACTTCGGACAATTTTCTCGAGTTCTGTCAACAATGAAAGAAGACCTCACAAGGTTTAGCTTCTCCCGAGGCAATTTTTTTGGACGAAGAAACAATAAAAAAATATCAAAAACTAAGAAAGGAGGACGCATTTTTAATAAATGTATGAATGCACATTCTACATTACCAGCTTCAACTGACTTCATCATCTAAATTGCACGTGTCAAAATCAAAGGCCTTTTCATTACACGTTACGTAATAAATGCAAATAGATATTACACTTCATACATTTTAAAATACTATTACATGCAATGCATAGGATGGTAAAAGAGCGATTTTAACTCTAAAGGATAACATGTATCTTACCTCCTCCGGATAAAATAAATTAAAACAAACTTAAAATATACAAAATAAAAAAATCTTTAAATACTAGATTTTTAACATTCTTAGCTCAGTTTCCCTCTGTCGAAAGACAAACAACCTGTCGTTGAATCCTTCGCTAATTACATGTCATTTGAAACTAATATTTAAGTCGTCAATTATTCTTCCCTTTCTCTAATCAAGATCTTAGGATCCCTCGTTAATGACCGATTTACCAATTAATTTATTTCGAGGTTTTGTTTTATCTTCAATTTCTATGAAAGATTTAAGAGGTTATTATTATTATTATTATTATTATTATTATTATTATTATTATTATTATTATTATTATTATTATTACTATTATTATTATTATAGGATCCGTCGTTAATAAACGATTTACCAGTTAATTAATTTCTAGTTTTTGTTTTATTTTCTATTTCTACGAAAGATTCAAGACGTTATTATTATTATTATTATTATTATTATTATTATTATTATTATTATTATTATTATTATTATTATTACTGTAACGGAGGTCACCGGGACAAAAAAAAAAATAGTTATAAA
>NC_089777.1:24089036-24104036 GCF_040412425.1 Macrobrachium rosenbergii | reverse complement strand
ACTCATCAGCGAAAATGAAACGCCCTTTATAAATTCCAAGGAATAATTCAGGTCGTTTTGAAAGTCCCACCATCTCGAGGCTTTTAATCAAAATGACTGGGAAGCAATAGAACAAATCAGCACTGCAACGCAGGTTATCAGGAGAGGAAAAGCAATCAAATATTCAACACGGCACCTGTTGTCGGGAAAACCAATCTCCAGCGGGGGCTTTCTCTGTACAAAAAAATCTGAACATCAGTCTTAGCAAGGCTTCAGCAATATCCGGAATACACTGTAACATTTACGAGACAGAAAGGCAAAGCTCAGTGAGTCAGATTTCATTCGTAAAAGAAAAAATATTCATCATAGAGACAATTCCGTCAAGAATGATTGTGAAGAAAAACTAGGGCACAGATTGCTGTCAGTGTCTGAAATAGGCTCTAGTTACCATATTTTTCAACGTTTCGACATTATGCACAGTATACTTCAAATAAATTCCATAAACTGCAAGCTATTAGGAATGAAAACTTAAATCGCTATGAAATATCTTTTAGTAAATAATCCACTTAAAAGGACGTTTTTAAAATTCAGTACAGTATACAACTTCAAATTTTGAATGTATATGATTCTTGAAGAAATGAACCTGGCCAACTGATTTTTTGACATACTAACACATCACTATGAATGTGAAATAACAAACTACAGAAAACACTGCCCCCCATTTTTAATATAAATTAGCGCGGTAAAATGAACGACTCAAACTTAAAAAAAAAAAGCATATTAAAGAAAAATTTAATACAGATTTACACTACAATATACATAGCCATAAAATGATAATGGATAAAATTAATGTGTTTACCAGTGAACCAAAACAATAATAATATTCTTCTTCAGATAACGATACCGGTAAATCTTATTACATAATGCAAAAAACAAGAAAGGAAAATGCTGGAATCTTTATCAGTTCCTTTCCACCTATATAATACAACATACTGTATCTACCCACCTAAGGCTAGGTACAACAAAAAAATAGGGTTTGCAATAAAAACAGCAAACAAAAAAAAAAGAAAAGTTAATAAAACTCAAACTGTGCGTAAACAAACACAAAAAAAAAACGCATTCACATACACCAACACAACAAACAACGCTTGTCTGCACAAACACTTAAGCATAAACCTACGATTATAAACAAAAAACGAAATGCGTAATAAAAATACAATAAAAGAGAAATTATTCTTAAGGAAAAAGAAACAAGTCTTTCCACTCACTAAAGGAAAACTGTCAACGATATCCCGGCCATTATTCTTGGCCGTCGGCCGTATAAAATTCGGCTGATACATTAATCAGGCGCCAATTTACCAATAACTTTCCTCAGCAGAATAGTATCGGAACGCTGAGTGTGCCAGTTAAGAGCGCCACAAAATTTATAGGAAGAAGTGAACTTATAAATAATGACCCTCTTCGTATTGCAAGTACTTTCTGAACGAATTTTCTAGCTACATTGTTCAGTAAGTAGGTAATCACATATAGACTAAATATATATATATATATATATATATATATATATATATATATATATATATATATATATATATATATATATATATATATATATATATATATATACATACATATATATATACATATATAATACATACACATATAAACACTGTATATACATACATATATATATACGTGTGTGTTTATGCGTGTGTACGTGTGTGTGTGTAGTATTTATCAACTACAATGCCCTCTTAATTTCTCGATTTCTTACATTTTGGAAACAGTTGTTACTACTACGCCTAGATGACAATGAAGACTGAAATGAAGATGTTTTGATGCCCGGCCGAGATTCGATCTCGGGTAGGGGGTACCCGAGGGGTATGAGAACGAGGTAACGATACCCCGGACCCAAGGTCGAATTCCGGCCGGGCATCAGATTAACTTCATTTCTTTCTTCATTTGGATCTAAGCTTAGTAGTGACGAGCGATTCCAAAATTTGAAGAAATCGAGACGTGTCTGGTAAAAGGTAACCAGTAGATTGTATGTATGTATGTATGTATGTATGTATGTATGTATGTATGTATGTATGTATGTATGTATGTATGTATGTATGTGTATGTACGCATATATATATATATATATATGAATATATGTATACACACATACATATATAATTAAATATATATATATATATATATATATATATACACACACATACAAAATACTCCAACCACAATGATACAAATAAAGTGATTATCCCTGCAAGGACCAAACATAACCCGGACTAATTACAGCAAAACAACAGTTACCTAACGAAAAATCCAAGGCCGAGTTTTACCCGCGAGAATTTCCCAATTTAGAAAAGGAAGGTCATCAACTAACTTCCGACGTCTGCCAGACTAACTTAACGACTAATTCACTTACGAACAAATTGCCCCGCTTCGATTCACAGCCACACAATCTCCACGAGAAAAGAATGGAGGCTCGAAACAGCTTCCACACGCTCTCTCTCTCTCTCTCTCTCTCTCTCTCTCTCTCTCTCTCTCTCTCATAAACAAAACAGATGATCTCTCTCCCATAAACAAAAAAAATTTTCTCTCTCTCTCTCTCTCTCTCTCTCTCTGTCTCTCTCTCTCTCTCTCTCTCTCTCTCTCTCTCTCTCTCTCTCTCTCTCTCATAAACAAAACAGATAATCTCTCTCAAAAAATTTCTCTCTCTCTCTCTCTCTCTCCATAAACAAAACAGATGATCTCTCTCCCATAAACAAAACAGGTAATTCATTTTCTCTCTCTCTCTCTCTCTCTCTCTCTCTCTCTCTCTCTCTCTCTCTCTCTCATAAGCAAAACAGGTAATCTCTCTCTCAAAAAATTTCTCTCTCTCTCTCTCTCATAAACAAAACAGATGATCTCTCTCCCATAAACAAAACAGGTAATTCATTCTCTCTCTCTCTCTCTCTCTCTCTCTCTCTCTCTCTCTCTCTCTCTCTCTCTCTCTCTCTCTCATAAACAAAAACGATAACCTCTCTCAAAAAAATTTTCTCTCTCTCTCTCTCTCTCATAAACAAAAAGATGATCTCTCTCCCATTTACTATATTCATTTCTTCAAGGTGATAACATTCTGTTACTTGTTTAAAGATAAGTATGTACTAAGATAAGTATTAGTAACTTTACATGGACTCTCAAAGATTTAATAATCAGTAATCTAAGCTAACACAGAAAATTCTCTCTCTCTCTCTCTCAACAAACCAACAGTTTGTTCACTATGCTTGCAACATAATGAACCGACACCACTAACAAAGTCCCTTAAATTTCCACAACTACAAGAGTACATTACCCTAAAACTTCAACTGTAAAAACAAGCAGACGATTTATCATTGAGTAATTAGAACAGAAACAGAAAGAGAGAAAGGGAGAGAGAACGAGATGAGAGGAGAAGGGTTGCGAGGTAAAAAGAAAAATTATGGCCGACATATATAACAATAACAGTCGCATCTCATTTTCCAAATAAACACAAGGCGCACGCCAAGGCAGTAAACCATTGTTTACATTCGCCCTTCTACAGATATCTCAGCAGAGTAAACAATCCGCCTGGCGAGAGATCCTCTTGGAAGCAGTGGGTAAATATTCATAATAGGTTCCCTCTGCTTAAAACCCTCCGAATATAATGCTGCAGCAAGCAGCTTACTGCGAAAGAATGATATTTTCAGAACTTGGTGACCTTGCTTGATGCTTTAGGAAAACTAGGACAAATTGATACATTGTGCGTGTGTGTGCATACAGTACATATATATATATATATATATATACTATATATATATATATATATATATATATATATATATATATATATATATATATGAACCTCATGACTCAATGGTTAATGATATTGCCACAGAAATTACATTCCACTGTTCAATACAGAGATATATGTATTGGGTTAATTCCCTGCACACTGTTGTGCATCAGTTAACTAAGTCGTGAATCGTGTACCTGGTGGTTAGTTGACAGTAAAGAACCGCATCCACGGTTGAGAAGAGAAAAATAAGAATAATAATAATAATAATAATTAATTATTATTATTATTATTATTATTATTATTATTATTATTATTATTATTATTTAGGCAGATAAATACCAGGTCTTCCTTGCTTTTAAACAACAGAAACTAAGGACACTCACCCACAAAACCAAGCTGTTCATGACAAAACACCAAACTGTCTCAGATTGAAATTCTTACTATAAAGCTCTCACACATCACCTAAGACTCTGCTGCCCTGTCAAACTCACGCGGAACTGTCAAGATTTACCTACGAAGCTAAACGATGCCTCAAGACTTTTCGAGACTCGCCAAGAACCGATGCGATTTCCCAAGAACAACCCTACACTAGTCTTACTAAGCTTATTGCCACTGAAGTAAAATCGTGACTCGATCGTAGTACCTCGTAGGAGATCTTCGTAAGTGAATCATTGGATTTCAGTGTGTTTTACTCTCTACGATCCATCACAAAAAGAATGGAACAGAACACTGACTTTAGGCCAAAGGCCAAGCGCTGGGACCAATGGGGTCATTCAGCGCTGAAACGGAAATTGACGGTAAAAAAGGTCTGAAAGGTGTAACAGGAGGAAAACCTCGCAGTTCCACAATGAATCAATTGTCAGGAGAAGTTGGAAAGTAAGATGGATGAAAGAGAATATGAACGGAGGTACAGTCAAAGGAATAAAAGGGGTTGCAGCTAGGGGCCGAAGGGACGCTGCAAAGAACCTTAAGTAATGCCTATCCATTACAAAAAGTCAATAAGTTTGTGGCAGCTACGATTTTTCCCGAACCGCGACGAGCAGTACCGAACTCTGACGAACTCCTAATGATTCCCCCCAAAAGTTTCCTGCGATCTCGATTATCGTAACGGGTCGGGATCAAATTAGGCAACAAGGGGAGGGATTATATGAAGGCTGAGGTTAACCAACCTGTGGAGCCTTCCGAGCGAACGAGAGATTATGTATATATATATATATATATATATATATATATATATATATATATATATATATATATATATATATATATATATATATATATATATATATATATATATATATATATATATATATATATATATATATATATATATATGTGTGTGTGTGTGTGTGTGTGCATGTAAATATATGTATGTGTATATATATACATATGTATACACATAGACAAACACATATTTATCATTAGGCTTCAATAAGACGGGATGGTTTAGTTTCCAGATTCTGTTACTAAACTCAGTTCTGTTATTTGAAGTATATTTACGTCACGCGTCCTGACTGATTTTATATATTATAAAATAACCGCAACTTTATAATATTTATATATATATATATATATATATATATATATATATATATATATATATATATATATATATATATATATATATACGTTGGACGCGTGATGTATACTTCAAATAACAGAATTGAGTTTAGTAACAGAATCCTTCCCAAGGTTTTTGTACATTTATTATATTCATATTTTTTATGAGGTATCATTCTGCTTTCTTGAAAATATATATAATGATTTTCTAAGGAATCGCTAAAAATTTGATAATCATTAATCTAACACAGCAAATTCTCTCTCTCTCAAACTATATATAATGATTTTCTAAGGAATCGCTAAAGATTTGATAATCATTAATCTAACACAGCAAATTCTCTCTCTCTCAAACTAAACCTGCATATTAAACGTCACCGATTATCGTCTCAATCTTAGGAAGAAAGGGAACATTCAATCTGTTTTGACTGACACGACCTTTATTTTTGCGGTTGTGTAACAGACTTGTTATGTCCAAGAGGAAATTGCAAACGACCAAGTAATCACATTTGCCACGCTAGCAGCCATATAAAAATACGTTTCGCGTTTATATGTATCTATATTCAGTGACTTTCCGAGAGAATGATGATATAAGCAGTTAATACTTAATGCTTTATAACTATTCAGCTTGGTTGATAACAATGAAATACACAGTTCATATTTTATTCTTTATAATTACTTTTCTTACGCTATATATAATTCTTGGTTGATAACATTGATATATGTAGTTAATACTTTATTCATTAAAACTACTTTGCTCAAGTTATATGTTCCCTGGTTGATGATAATGACATAAGTGGTTAATACTTTGTTCTTTATAATTACTTTTCTTAAGTTACATATATTTCTTGGGTGATAATAATGAAATAAGCAGTTAATATTTATTACTTTATTCTTTATAACTACTTTGCTCAAGTTATATATATATTTCTTGCTTGATGACATAATAATAATAATAATAATAATAATAATAATAATAATAATAATAATAATAAATCTGTACAAATTTATCTTTGATAAATAAAACGGAAACTTCAAGAACCTGAGTGATGGAATAATTTTTCTTTCTAATTTTCCCCAACCTTAATCTACTTATCTCACTGATGCATCTACTTTATTTATTCTCACTTTCTGCTGTTAAGTCTGCACAGTATGCATAAAAGACTGACACATGAGCTGCAAGAACCTTCGCTTTCCACACAAATCATGAAAGAGTAACTAATTACCGGAATGACGCATGTTGTCATAAACCTTTTCAGTGACTTCCGACCTCATTATAAATCAATGGCAAAGGATGATTTGCAAGGCCAAATTGATGGAAGGAATGAACTGACAGGGTACTCTGAAGTAGTTTTGTGATTATGGATTCGTTTAACCTCTCCCCAACTGGAATAATAAAATATGACTGCGTTTAAACGAAATCATTACATTAATCAAATTCTTCCGAACTAACGGCCGTACTTTGTATATTCCAGAGGTCTCAAACTCTCCTTAATCTTCCCTCTACTAGTGCTGACGGTGGCTGGTTAAGATTAAACTGTCCTTATGGCAACCTGGAAGTGATGCTAACGTGTTGACGTTAGTCAGAGACTTCGTGTGGACCACTGGACTCCGCCCAACTAACCAAGACGACACGACAGAGCAAGCATGGTAGGCCTGGAAATAGCTCTTAGAATCGTAATTTTATTATGCAGACGAAAGCGATCACTGATCTCCAAGAAACGCCGTAAAACCCTCAAGAGTATCATACTGGAGAAATACAGACCTTTCAGTAACTTTTTTTTTTCTTCTTCATTCAGAAAATACACACGTTCTCTTTCTCTCGCCCCCTTTCAGCCGGGTGTCACTCTCGCATTTAACCTGTCCTTTATCTCCGTGACACTTTTACCTCCTGTTATTGGAGAGACGTCGCTCGTATCAGGAGCTGGTGAATATCAAACGCGCTTAAAAAAAAAAAAAAAAAATCTGATCGAGAGACAAACATCTCTGTGACGGAACGGAAAATCGACGTGCTGATATCTCTCTTCTCAATTTCTGAGGCGGCCGAAAGGAAAGGTAATTCCATTCCCCTCCTTTTTTTTTTTTAGTTATTCTTATCGCAACTATGCTGGCAAAAGGAATAAGAGTCCTCCATCCCTTCCAACTCGTGAATCAGAATAAAAAGATAATAACAGGTGTAATCTCTTAGTAGCAATGGGAATATGACAGCACATACAGCCCTCACCCATTTTTAGTAAATATAAAGAATTAGCATGAAAAATAAAAAAAGCAATACTGCAAAGATAAAACCCCGAAAAGAAAGACGACAAAAACGCAAAGACCACGTTTGCATTTAGGGTCAATACACGTATCATTCCAGTACCACTAAAGGCTTCAAGTTCCCCCACCGGAAGAGCGGCTGTTCCAATCACCGGCTTCGCCACCGTAGTATCCCCACCAAGGCATTAACTTTACTGCGGAGGCCTTTGGGACATCGCCCGGCGTAATGACCATCAACCGTGTCACTTGATCGTCGGGTTTCTCGTGATGGTCGCAAAAGAACAATGGTAGAAAAAGGCTCGGGCATTGCCGCACTCACGCTGACAGGTCGGAAGCTTTCTTCGCCTCGCCGCAAATGCTATTTTGTTTTGGACAAAACAAATACAAAATGCGCTGAAGTTTCTTCGGCGCAATCGAGTTCTCTGTATATAATACCGTTAAGTAACTTGCCATAATTGTCACGAATTTTACTTACACTCCATGATTGAAATTAATCCAGTACTGGCTGTACAATTACTCAACAAAGAGAACTAAAAAAAAAAAAATCGATATACCCTACACCTTATTAGAACGTATTCAATGATTCATTTATGTAATTATTCCTCCAGCAATTAACACCACCGACTTCCAATATTAAAAAAAAAAAAAATTCTGTTTTGGCATACAAGAAAAAGTGTACAAAGGAAGAAACCTCCGTGTCAAATACTTACCCTGCCCTTAAGTCATCTGGATCCAAAAATGTGTGTGTGTGTGTGTGTGTGTGTGTGTGTCTGTGTGTGTGTGTAAGAGAGAGAGAGAGAGAGAGAGAGAGAGAGAGAGAGAGAGAGAGAGAGAGAGAGAGAGAGAGAGGAAATGTGCAAGAATAATTTATTAACGAAAACTTTCTAGAGCGACAGAAATCCACAGAGAAATGGAAGTGAATCATCCTGGGAAAAAAACCTATCTCAATCAAACAACGAAAAGATCAAATTCTATCTGCCAAATTTCCCTGGGGAGTTACCAAGTGACCGTATTTACACGCCAGTTTTCTATACACATGTGCGACAAGTTCTTACATATACTGTAACCGGTTAAGCAAGTATTTTCAATTTTCTATACCGTGTACAAGTTCTTATATATCCTGTAACCGGGTTACAAAAGTATCTTCTTGGTTAACACATCGTACGTTCAAAAGATGCGCTACACCCACATGAACGTGACCTTGAATAACTTCTACATGAACTCAAGTGGCAACTTATTCCGACACTTCTGAACGTTTATGTAAAAACAAGGCATACGGACTTCTGTGAGTTATATTTCAACGACTTGATTCCTTGAAATGATTACAGGAAAAGCCTTTCTAAAGAATTTAATCTGAGATTAAATATTGCGGGCCTGTTAACGAAATGTCCGGTAAACCAATGACTTTGAGAATATGAAACTCAATCTAATTGTTGTCCATCCACATACCCAAGAGCAAGTAATGTATTAAATGGATATCCTTGTACTCCGTTGTTTCAATTTCCCTGTGGTCATTGACTCTCGTTTATATTTGATATGACGCCATTATTCCTGTAATTGATATATATATATATATATATATATATATATATATATATATATATATATATATATATATATATATATAAATTATATATACTTACATATATAATATATAAATATATATTATATATATAATATATATATATATATATATATATATATATATATATATATATATATATATATATATATATATATATATATATATATATATATATATATATATATATATATATTTTACATTACAACAACGTTGGCAGGGTATTTTCTTCCAGCCGTCAACTTTTCCTCTCTTTAATGGAACGACTTTGAACATAATAAGATAAAAACGGAAGCACAAGGGTTAAACTACATAAATTATGATAGTTTAACCCCTCCCACGTTCGTTTTACATTTATAAAGCTGAGCAAATATTCGTTTAATTAAGTGACACGGCTTTATAAGAATACTGATGCAACATAGGTTAATACTTGCAACATACGATCATATCAAAATTGCCTTAGATAATGTAAACTCTGACAATGAAAAATAAATATATATAAAGACTCCCCGATGTTATTTTTCACCGTTTTCATAAAGAGCGACACAATGAAAGGACTGAAATCCCGCGTCATATTTTTATCCAGAGGACAAGATCCCGCTTACCGAAAAGTTCAAAGGGACGCGAAAAACTTGAAGAAGAAGAAACTGACATGAGCGTTAATTTGACAAGAATCTCTCCGGTAATCGTTCGAAATTAAATTCCTGCGACACATTCTTCGGTGGAAAATGAAGACAATGAACTTTAACGAAGGGCATTCCTTCGAGAACATTCCAAAAATGGCTTTCACAACACAGTGTCTTTCCACACAGTTCATGAGATTCCGATCTAACCCGTTCCGCCGAGAAATGTAATGAATGAGTGTACAAATGAAAACTACGAGTATTAAAACTTTGGTTAATTTTTCACCCCTCGTCCTCAGACAAATCCAAATCATTACTTTCACTGAGCAGAGAATACTGGTGGACTTTTGAGCCTGAATGTACATAATGCAAATACCAAATAACCGTTTATAACCGATTCAGGATATCATAATAAAACTTAATAACCAGTCATATCCATTCTACTGCACAGCAAATGTTAGGATTAAGAGCACCTCCTTGATTTTACGTGTTGCCCACCATGGCATTGACGAAACTGTTCGTTCATGGTAACAACCAAGTAAAAAATGCGCAGAAGTTGCTTCGGCGAAATCGAGCCTTCTGTACAGCGTATAATCAAGGCCACCGACAACAGATCTTTCTTTCGGTGGTCTCGGTGTAATGCTGTATGAGCCGTGGCCCATGAAACTTTGACCACGGGCCGGTGGTGACCTGTCATATATAGTTGCCAGACGCACGATTATGGCTGACTTTAACCTTAAATGAAATCAAAACTACCGAGGCTAGAGGGCTGCAATTTGGTATGTTTGATGATTGGAAGGTGGATGATCAACATACCAATTTGCAAAGCTCTAGCCTTAGTAGTTTTTAAGATCTGAGGGCGGACAAGTGGACGGACAGACAAAGCCGGCACAATAGTCATCTTTTACAGAAAACTAAAGAGATTCAAATACATCTCATATTTTTACAGAGAGAAACAAAGAGGGAAAGTTACGTAACAAAACTTAAGAAATAGCATACTAACTACACAACCAAATGTCACCGACTCCAGATTAAAAATAGTTATGAATTTCAATAAACATCGTGAGCTATGGTTTACCCTCGAAATGTTTTCCGAAAAACATTTTCTACAGTCGCCACTACGGGATGAGGCGTGAGGATTTTATTTACCAGATCATTTTTGTGTACGTGTTTGTCATGAACTGAATCTAAGCTTCAACCTCGTAGTGTTTTATTCAAGTCTGTATATTCAACGAAGTAACATACACTTAAGCTCAGACAAACTATGAAACGGTTGTGGGAAAGTAACATAAAATTGGACCTGCATTTCTTTCAACATTTTCACAACAGGAACAGAAGGTTTACTTACTTGAACTTTAAAATCGCACACTTTCAAATATATTAGTGAATGCCAAGCCAATCAGAGGGGGATCAATCTCTCTTAATTGGGTTTTCTTAATCACGGACTGAAAAATAATGCCTAATGCTCGACCAGTTAAATATGAAAACAAGCAAATGATATATCTACCTAGATCAAATGCTGTAATCAACATACACCATACACCAGCACCAATAACCCAACCGAATAAACTGGAAGAAATTAAGCAACACGTTGGAATCGCATACTGCCACTTGCAGAATACAAATGGTCATGCTTACCCAAACTCTCTCCAAAGGCGATTTAAACATCTGCCGAGAAACAGGAGACAAACTCAGTGCGTGTCCTTGCCTGATCTCATTCTATAAAATTGTATAACAAAAACCACTGTCATCGACGTCAAACGTATTTTATTTTCTATAATTATGTAATTTCTTAATAGATAAACAACTGGTCAGATCTGTTGATCTGGTAACGTAATGTGACACCTGAGGTGTGTATACCCGATAAAGTAACAAAGCGTTCAAAAGTACCCGCTTGCAGAACCAGTCACTATCAAAGAACAATGACACATCCAGGGGAACTTCATTATTTTCATGTACATAGATTTTTTTATAAAATAATATGGGTGTTGCATAATTAGAGAGACACTGTACAACATTTGTTGTAAAAGTAGAGATAAAAGTAGAGAGATTCTTAATAGAACCTACTTTTGTTTAAATCATGAAATTATGCGTAGTTACATGTAACCATTTCTTAACCTAGCCACGGGGGAGGCGCCCCCCCCAACAAGCCGGTCCCAAGCTGAGATAAATAGGAGGGTTGGTGTCAGGAAGTGCATCAGACAATAAAAACCTAATATGCCAAACCCTTATAGGAATAACGTGTAACCATTTCTTAATAATAATAATAATAATAATAATAATAATAATAATAATAATAATAATAATAATAATAATAATAATAATAATAATTTCAACTTAGTGATACAACGTACCGTTTGCTTTTCATCTTTTCATTTCAAATTTCCCAAATTTTACCATGTAAGCTGCAAATGACACAGCCCTAAATACGAAAAGTTGAAAAGATTCAAGCATTTATATAATTTAATTACAAAGAGAATGTACGATTAACAGAGTATACCTGTAATGCCAGAGGGTACCGGAAGCTAAATTAAAAAGGTAGTACGCTGAAGTAGCCTAAAAGCTATATGAAAAGAGAGTACAGCTTTGAAATGAAAATGGATAACAATTGAGCCTGACACTCATTTCGTCACATGAACATTTCCCCCTTAAATTGCAGTAACTCGGCTTTTCCATGAGAGAGAGAGAGAGAGAGAGAGAGAGAGAGAGAGAGAGAGAGAGAGAGAGAGAGAGAGAGAGAGAGAGAGAGATTATTTTCATGCAAGGAATGTAAGAGTAAAGAACTGATACTAAGGAGCAACAGAGTGAATTTTAATACAATAAAGGTGAGAGAGAGAGAGAGAGAGAGAGATTAATGATAATGCAAGGAAGGTAACTGAGAGAGAGAGAGAGCGAGATAGATATTAACAGTAAGGCAAGAAAGGTAACAAAGAGAGAGAGAGAGAGAGAGAGAGAGAGAGAGAGAGAGAGAGAGAGAGAGAGAGAGAGAGAGAAACGCAAGCTTGTCAATTCAGGTTAGAAGACACAGGCTGGCCAAAATAGGTCCCAGAAGGGGTAATCTTCGTTCGACAGAAATAACAACTCGTCCAAAATTGGGAGAAAAAGAGAGCCGGTTCCCAAACTTAGGCCAACGACGCTACACCTACGGAATAATAAAAAATATATATATACTGTATATAAATGGAAAAAAGTACTTAAATAATGTACAGAATAAAGATTAAATGCTACGCATGGTGATAATTAAGATTGTTTACAAGGGTAACAAGTTTCAACATTTCCACAATATTTCATAAGTGTAGTATTATAATTATTTCATATTCTATATAAAGCAAAACGGGGTGGAAATTAAGAATTTTTTCTTCTATAACTGGATAGCTAAACAAGAAGAAGAAGAAGAAGAAGAAGAAGAAGAAGAAGAAGAAGAAGAAGAAGAAGAGAAGAGAGAGAGAGAGAGAGAGAGAGAGAGAGAGAGAGAGAGAGAGAGAGAGAGAGAGAAGCACAAAATGTCACCGAAATAAAAATCATACGAAAGGACAAGAGCAGGTTCCTGACAACGCCGAGGAGGAGGAGGAGGAGGAGGAGGAGGAGGAGGAGGAGGAGGAGGAGGAGGAGGAGGAGGAAAGGAGAGACCCTTGGTGTCGAGGAAATCCAAAAAAGCAAGAGACTTTTTCTCCTTTGCACGTGAAACAAATGGTCTTACAAGGGAAAAATTAAAAACGAAACACAATACACAGCAAAGTCTGTATTTTTAATGAATAAAATTAAGCTTGCTTTCTTTCTTTCCTTCCTTCAACAACTCTGCAATTTCACCCAACAATTTACGTCCGGAGAGCACGCAAAGAGGTCATAAAAATTAGAACATAAAAAGACAAGTGTTCAACAAAATTCAAACAAAGAGTGAAGGACAGGTGTTGAACAAAATACTAACTATAAATAAGTGGCAAGTGCTGGACAAAATTCGAACAAGTTGCATGACAAGTAAAGAAAATTCATGCATGGAACCAAAAGTATGCAATTTAAAATAATAATGGTTTCCGAGCATTTGAACCCAAAACGGAAAGCCATCAATATGAGATGATGATAATAATAATAATAATAATAATAATAATAATAATAATAATAATAATAATAATAAATTACTTCGCAACATTTAAGCACAAAACTGGAAATAATCAACTTGAAATAATAATAATAATAATAATAAATAATAATAATAATAATAATAATAATAATAATAATAAAGTCCCAAAAGAGAAAGAAAATAAAAAAAAACCTACTATACAATTTCGCGCTGCCGGCCATAAGCCAGATCCAATATTTACACGCTACATTATTCAGGAAAAGGAAGAGTGCTCTGACCTCCACAGTTTCTCACGTTTTCCCTTTTCCCCTTTACTGCAGCGGTGCGTTTGACATTCAAGGGACACCACCCACAAGGGAGAGAGGCACGGAAAGTACCACCGGGTCAGCCCACAACAATACACTAAAATACAAGATTTGGAGACTCGATAACACAAGATGCCTTACAGAGTCAACTCATAATACACTTAAATACATGATTTCGTAGCTCGATAATGCTAGAGGATATGCAGAGCTACCTCACAATAATAATATATTAAAGTACAAGATTTAGCTACTTGATAATGCTAGTGGATATAGAAAGTCCATTATCATAATACACTACAATGCATGATTTAGCTGCTCGATAATACATGTGGTGATATAGAGTCATCACCTATAATAATACACTAAAATACATGATTTAGCTGCTCGATAACGCTAGTGGATATACAGAGTCAATTCATAATAATACACTAAAATAAAAGATTTAGCTGCTCGATAATACAAGTGGGTATACAGAGGCAACTCATAATAAATAAAAGTTTGCTAAACAAATCAACCAACAACCAAACACAAAAACATAGGATTCACCAGCTCGATAATACAGGTGACTGTCACCAAGAAATGTAGAATCTACTTTAATGAAATTGCATTTCACGCAATGCAATTAAGTACATCTCCTCTGCTTACATACTTGCTTATATACAGAGAAATCTTACGAATTCCCTAGCAAGTCCAAGTAACTGATTGAATGATTTCATAAACTAGCGTCGCAACCACAGTCCCACCATACGCCCTTTCAAACCAAGATCCAAAATTCATGCGATCAAGATTTTCATGGGGAAGAGACCGAGACGGGA
>NC_089777.1:24074036-24084036 GCF_040412425.1 Macrobrachium rosenbergii | reverse complement strand
CCCAAAATGCTTTCATAATTGCAGCCACAATAGGGGTAGCAAAATTGATAATTAATCAACCTTCCTACAGAATGCTACAATAAAAACTGCTACATTTCATCATACTAGGCCATTAGAGAATTACAATGAATAAATAATAATGAGGTTACAATCGATAACATAAATATAAAGAGTCATTTAATCATCTGTATCACTATCGATAGAGGTGGTACAATACCATCGATAATGTTGTCATTAATACTATTACTCTAAATAATAATAATAATAATAATAATAATAAGTGCGAAAATACAAGAGGAAGTGCGGTAAGACCAATGAACAGCTTGGAGAGAGAGAGAGAGAGAGAGAGAGAGAGAGAGAGAGAGAGAGAGAGAGGGGGGGAAACAGAATAGGAGCTGGAAGAGTGGTGGAAGGGAAAGAGGGGAGTGGAGAGGGAGGGCGAGTGCAGGGACAGGGGGGGGGGAAGAGTAGAAGAGCCGTTTGACTCGTTTAAGGTCAAAGGTCACACATGAATCCCCGTTGCGAATTTCAGGCGCGAGAGAAGGAAGAGAACAGGTTCGGAGTTGAAGGGGAAAAGACAAGCGGGGCGCCTTTTCGCCCTGTTACCGCCGTAGCCGAAATCATTTAAAACATTGCTAAAATAAAAAACCAATTGGAATGGATGAAGAAGAAAGAAAACGGTTACGATGAAATACCCAGACATCAAAATACATAGAAAATAAACCAATTGGAATGGATAACGAAATAGAAAATGGTTGCTTTGAAAGACCCAGACATGAAGATATTTCAAAGTACAGAGAAAATACAGGTTGGGGAATTTGATTTTCCGTCAAAAGAATTGCAATAAAAAGCTAGTTAACATATTCCTCATCCGAAATGGGAAAAAACATTAAAAAATCTACCGTTATGGAATTGACTATAGGTTTGGCAATTTGATTTCTCATCAAAAACAACTACTATACAAAATTAATTAACATAATTCTCATCCGAAAGGGAAAAAAAATCTTAAAAGAAAAATCTACCGTTATGAACACTTTATAAAAGGATTCCCCATAAAGAACTTACAACACGCTCTCCTTTCATCTTCATTATATATGCTTCCTTCTCCTATATTCATTTCTATTTCTATTTTGCAGAGAGAGAGAGAGAGAGAGAGAGAGAGAGAGAGAGAGAAACCATTACGGCAACGCTAACAATGTCATGATTAAATCACCACGAAGAGAGATCCTACGGCTATTTCGCTCTTTTTCTTCTCCTTGAAATGCTAAAAAGAAAAATGATAAGACTATTATGTTCTTTCTTGTATTTCTGGCAGCGAAGGTCGACGAAATGGGCAATCAAATGCTCTTGCTTAGTCTAGAACTAAGGGGAGCAATGAATTATTAAAATAAAAATGTATCTAATCAATGTGAACTCTGACAAACTGGGTTACAACGCTTTCACAAAACGAAGTAGCATATGGAATCTGATTAACGAGTATATACACATACATACACACACACACACACACACACACACACACACACACACACACACACACACATATATATATATATATATATATATATATATATATATATATATATATATATATATATATATATATATAAGTGTGTAGACCCTTGAGCAAACATACAGCAGTAATGATAACTTGTTATGACCAAGGAACAACGCTTACGACAGAGTTTAAAATGATTCCTCTTTGCCAGGACGTATTTTGGGTTTTGGCGCGTGGGTGGGTACGAGACAGACAGCAAGAGATGAAAAAAAGAGGGAGAGCTAGGAATGTAATTATTCATATTTCTTTACCATTAGGATATTTCTCCGGAAAGAATCTGGACAACATTTACTATTAAGTTTCGTATTCTCACTGCTGAATCAAGGACGGTCCCTTCTGACAAAAATTTCGAAATATCACCACCTTTATATGATTACCCAGAAAATTCATCAAAACTCGTCGAACCTTATACAGACACTGTGCCCATCACCTCTGTGATGTACGCTCCCTGGAGAGCAGACGCCTTCTATTCCAATGCCACTTTCGTCCTATCAAGAACACTTTCGGGTCTGACTCTTCATTTTCCTTCGAACACTTTCAGATTATACACAATTTTCACTACTTGTCGTTCACCATTCTCTCCACATGACCACAAAACCTGAAAACACCCCGGTCCATTTTTTACACTACAATAATCTTTTTGCTCATCTTCACTGTATACCTCTTAATTCTCCCAAGGCGTCTTACTCCGCACATACTACCTTGAAGAAATTATACCAAACCTTCAACTTCTCTCTTCCCCTTTTTTCTCGCAAATGTATTCAACCCACACATCATCGACAGTCGGTCCACAGAGACGCTCCTTTTCCAAAACCCTGTTGCTGCCATAGAATCTGGTACCTTCTTTCCAAAACCTATTCTGTGATTCACATCCCCTCTCACCGTACCCTAATACCCTGTATGAATCCACCACTTCCTATTATTCTCTACTCATACTAATAATCTTTGTTCCATCAACCTGGCTTCCAGTTTTTCTCATAACCTTTCCCCTGCAGCTTTTTTCTTTTACATAAAATTTCAAACTCTTTCCCCAATCGTTGCAGCTTTTTGTACCTATCATGGGCATTGCTTTTACCTTACGACTCAGCCACTCCAAGTTCCATTCACAACAACCTCCGCGCCCTTTTTTTATTTTACATACATACACCTACATCTCCTAAGGTCCTTTCTTTCACGTTTCTCACGCACGTAAATTATTCGAAGTTTTCATATTTATCGAAAATATTTTAAGACAAATGAAAAATCTCAGTCATATTGAGAGAGACTTAAAATTTCACTACATAGGATTACCTGGTAAATATATTTAGAGAAAAAGAGCGAACAGGAGTGTACAAACAACCTGGTGTTTCAGATGTAGGCCCATCCCCCTCAAGAAAATACATACACCCACAAAACAACACAAAAGAGAGAGAGAGAGAGAGAGAGAGAGAGAGAGAGAATACAAACAAAATGGTGTTTCAGATCTAGGCCCACCCCCCTCAAGAAAATACATACACAAAACATCACGAGAGAGAGAGAGAGAGAGAGAGAGAGAGAGAGAGAGAGAGAGAGAGAGAGAGAGAGAGAGAGAGAGAGAGAGAGTACAACAAAATGGTGTTGCAGATCTAGGCCCACCCCCCCTAAAGGAAACACATACCCCCACTAAACAACACCAGAGAGAGAGAGAGAGAGAGAGAGAGAGAGAGAGAGAGAGAGACAAACAAACAAAATGGAGTTGCCTGATCTAAGCCCATTCCCTCAAAAAATACATACACCCACGAAACAACACAAGGCAGAGAGAGAGAGAGAGAGAGAGAGAGAGAGAGAGAGAGAGAGAGAGAGAGAGAGAGAGAGAGAGAGCCCCCTCCCCCTCACCTCCCCTCACGATTCCTTTTTAGCCCAGGCGAAAGATTACTAAAAGATGTGTGGACCCCGCTGGAAGCATTGTGCCGGGCTAGATGGATTTACCATTCGTTGAATGGAGGAGGATATCCACCATGAAAAGAAACCCTCCCCCTCCTTAAATAAAAAAAAAAAGGGGGGGAGGGGAAGGGAGGGGGAAGTGGGGGATAGAGGGTGGGTTGGTTGGGCTTCCCTACAAACTCTCGTCACCTGCTTCTTTTAAAAAGTCTTCTTTTGCAATTCACATTCACTACCTGCTCTGAAAGTGTGTGTGTGTGTGTATGTGTGCGTGTGTGTGATACCTTCCACGTGGACTCGCTTATCTTAGTTATCCACGTAACTTCCTTTTTTTATACTTTAGAAAAGGTGTATTCAAGCACCTTCATATCTGCAGTTACCATCTTTTCCTTCCATAGATGAGAGCAAAGCTTTTTCATTTTTGTTTTATATCTTCAGGCAGCACCGCTTCAACCCTTTCTCTGTACTGAAAGTTTCCAGATTCTTTCTTTTCTATACACATTTATCATAATTGTTTTGTTAATTTATGGTTAACTTTTCTCACTTGTCTTTTCAACAATATCTTCTGGTGTATCTCTTGATAACACAAAATACTAACCTCAATAAACCCACACTCTTCACCAAAACACTTTAATAAAATCTGTAACCTTAAACATCATCGCACGCAATCCTATTTGTGACCATAACATAAACCATAAGGACCTTTTCCTACCTTGAATAACTAACACAAAAAAGCGAGAATGAGTGACAGGTTAAGCTTACCACAAATAGAAAACGAATATTGACTCCTTTCACTCTCATTACCTGAAAAGAAAGAAAAAAAAATGTATTTAGTATCACAGTAAAATCAGGTGTTGTCGTACATCTCACATTTCAAAACCAAAGCTCTATGCATAAAATTATGAGTAGGGATGAAATAAAATATGCAAGATACGTCAACCAGCATATATTACAATGCTGTATTATTCAAGCATTTTTGCTGTTGTGCACGAATGGTTCTGTGGCCTTTGTTTTTTGGGCGACACCAGTCGCTCGTTACAGTTGCGCATTACTTATACATACGCACATGCATTTATATGTGTATTTATATATACATATATATATAGTATATACATACACACACATTTTATTATATATATATATATATATATATATATATATATATATATATATATATATATATATATATATATCCTAGTTACCCGATAAGTGGAAATACAAAAACTATATAAATTTATAGACATCCTTCATATCACCCAGAACAAGTGATGCATATATGCAGATGAGCCACACGGTAAAAATGAAAAAAAAGGGATATATATATATATATATATATATATATATATATATATATATATATATATATATATATATATATATATATGTAAAGAATGTATGCATGCATGCATGTATGTATGTATGTATGTGATTAACTTTACCGAATGATAACGAATAAAAAATCTACTTGCCTAAATTTATTTTCCGTTCCATAAAAGAACTTCGCTTCTGAAACGTTTTAAAAGTCCACGAGAAGGACATAAAAAAAGTTTCGTGTGAGAAAACTAAAAAAAAAAAAAAAAACCTACTTTCCGTGGCTCTGAAAAGGCTTGTAACATTAGCATTTCCGGACGCTTTTTGCAAGAGCTCGGAAATTGAAAAGCAAAGGCGGCATGTATCAGGTTTCCCCAAAAGGCAATGGAATCCTAATTAAAAATACGAAAATATTTTTCGATACTCTTCACTGCTTTTATTCGATCCTGAGTTCTTGCAGTACTTAATTTCCTTAAAAACAATTAATATTTATCCACATGTCATTACTGGCACCAACCCAACATATATTTGTACAACAGAAAACTTTAAACACGACTGAATACTTATTCCAAAGCGTTTACCTGATCCAGAACTCTTGCAGTACTTAATTTCATATAAAAAATGAATAATTATTTTTCTGTCATTTCTAGAACCCAACATTTATTTCTGACAACAGAAAACTTTACATACGGCTGAATACTTATGATGCTACGCCTCAGGAATGTTAAGTGGACCGAACAACAGGCCCATAATCTACTTCCCGTCCCCACCTCTCTCTCTCTCTCTCTCTCTCTCTCTCTCTCTCTCTCTCTCTCTCTCTCTCTCTCTCTCTCTCTCTTATTTTTTGGGGTTTCCTCCTCGAGTTTTATCATGAAGTGAAGAGGGGAAGCACTTCCTTCCTCCCTGCCATCTCTTCAGGTTATCTACTTTTCTCTTATTTTTTTCCCCCTGTCTTCCGTCAACATTCCTCCTGCTAAGTATGTCCTGTTTCATTCTGTGACGTTCTGGTTTAAGAAAAAAAGAAGCCCTAAACTGCAACATCTTTCTGTCTGTCAAATATGTCTGCTACCTTTGTAAGCATGGAGCTTGAAACCAGAGATGTGGAATTTCATTTCAATATCCACACTAAAATCGCATACAAAACGTTCCTTCGTTGAGGAAACAATTATTAACTATTAATAAATCAATACATTTCAGAAACTGGATTACAAGGAATTTTACACACACAACTGCTAACATAATTGCCGTTTTGGATATTAATTACTGCAGGTTACAAAATCACTGAAGGTTTGTTAGAAAACCCACATCAAAAGGTCAGATTCAAGTTACAGACTTATAGCTAAATCTACAACATAACGCGGCCACGTCCCCTCAAAATTTCAAGTCAATCACATTTTCGGCTATTTTAGAGCGAAGACGCATTTAGATTTCCATTTAAAAAAAAATTCAAGTAAACAACAATCCCAGTTCTCATTTACTATTTGTTAAATAGATGGTGGGGAAGGCACTATGCACGAACCTGAAAGTTCTGGACTCCAATGTGGGCAAATTAATAATAATAAAAGAAAAGACTGAGACTGTTCAGGCCACCGGTTCTCAACTGTCATGCTGCTTTCCGAGTGAACCCAACACGACGCTAATGTCCACAGAAGTCACATTTCCCAGGAGCTGTAATTATTAAGTAGTTGGACAGCTAGGAGGGAAAATACCAAAGGGATAAGATGAAAAATAAAAGGTATATTTAGCTGCAGCCGAAGTCATGTTGCAGAGAGCGTTTTCTTCCGCCTACAGTGTGCCATGCAAGGCACAAAATACAAGAGGTGCCCTACTATAAGGGGTTAAGAACAGACCCAAGAGATTTCGGAAGCTAACAGGGTTAAGTAAGGTAAGTCTCATTTTGTGATTTGAAGTACATAGGGTATCGCATTAACTAGGTCACTACCATTAAATGAATATACAGAAACTGTAATTCATAAAACATAGTTATGTATTCGAAGGATATATATGTTAATCATCACGCGAGAGAGAGAGAGAGAGAGAGAGAGAGAGAGAGAGAGAGAGAGAGAGAGCACACTACAATAACTGGCAACTCGTTTTTGGCATCAAGCCTCAAACAGCTATTAATAGTGAAGCAATAACGGACAAAAAGGCAAACTATTAACCGTCCAATAAGCGGCAACAGATTTAATCTTCTAGTTCTCACTTTAACGTGACCTCGTCCTTCGAAAATTGTTTTCCTGAGCACCCACACACATGCAGCCGACACAGTATATATATATATATATATATATATATATATATATATATATATATATATATATATATATATATATATATATATATTATATATATGAGAGAGAGAGAATTACGAAGTACTCACATCTAAGGTACATCAGTGAGAGAGAGAGAGAGAGAGAGAGAGAGAGAGAGAGAGAGAGAGAGAGAGAGAGAGAGAGAGAGAGAGAGAGAGATGTATTATGAAATACTCACATCTAAGGTACATCAGTGAGAGAGAGAGAGAGAGAGAGAGAGAGAGAGAGAGAGAGAGAGAGAGAGAGAGAGAGAGAGAGAGAGAGAGAGAATGTAAAAATTAAATATTTTCATGATAAAAATATGAAGTTTTTTACCATCCTGGAAAACTGTCTTTTCAGGATGTCTGAACCACTCAGAGAGAGAGAGAGAGAGAGAGAGAGAGAGAGAGAGAGAGAGAGAGAGAGAGAGAGAGAGAGAGAGAGAGAGAGGGATACACCACCTACATATTTTACACATGAAACTATACTGTACGCATTCCAAACCACAACACACTGGTGGCCCAATGTTATTGGAATCTAATGCACACGATGTGCAAGCACGCGGGATATGCATTATTGCAAAAGCCTCTCCCGTTCTCTGGTGGGTATGCATGCATGCCCTAGTTCTTACAGAGCGTTTCACGTTTAGTCCTTAAAGGGGATGGCTCTCCAATGCCTCCATGAAACTCTAGGAATGGAAGGCAGATAGAATTTAGGCCAAAGGCCAAGCGCTGGGACCTATGAGGTCGTTCAGCGCTGAAAGGGAGATTAAGAGTAGAAAGGTCTGAAAGGTGTAACAGGAGGAAATGAATATGAATGGAGAATCAACAAAAGGAACGAAAGGGGTTACAGCTAGGGACGCTGAAAAGAACCTTAAGCAATGATGTCTACAGTTCACCGCACGGGGTGCAACTACACTAACCCCCTACGGGCCATGAAACTCGAGGAATTGGCATATTAGTTTGCCATCGCCCGTCAAAACCCTCACCGCTGTTCCACAACTGTTCAGCGTTGGATGCAAACTTTGACCCGACACGGCAGTTCAGAGTTCCTGAAACAGTCCGAGGTGTCATGGAATACTGACGGTCCATAAAGCGACGCTCTGAACTTTGCTGACAGAAAACGCCTCTCAAACTCTTCGAAATGTACTGCACTCAACTCGGATTACCAGAATAAAGGAAATTTATATAAAGTAGAACGTACCATATTTTAAAAAAACGAGAACGCTGCTGGAAAACAAGTTAGTTTGTTTACACACAAACACACACACATATACAGTATATATATATATATATATATATATATATATATATATATATATATATATATATATATATATATATATATATATATATATATATATACACACACACACACACACACACACACACATCACAGACACGTCTCCTTATTGTGGCAGTCACATCACCTTTGGAAAAAGGCAAAAAGTAAGTGCTACAGGGTAGGCTAAACAGATAAAGGCAAGAGGAAAGCTCGCCTTTTACTAGGACACGTACACTGAACAGTACACAAAGAATGAGCCATAAATTCGAGTTGTTTATTTTTTGAAAGTGTCTACATTTCAAACTGCCAGCGATTGTGTAATCTCATTACACTGGAAGGACAACAAAAATATACATATCACCCATTTGTAAGCTAAATATGATACAGGTTCATAACATTTCCTCTCTCTCTCTCTCTCTCTCTCTCTCTCTCTCTCGGCGAGGCTGGGCTGATTAACATGCTGTCCAAACATCCGCTGTGGCTCTGTCGACCTAAGCTGTGAATCATGTGGTTGGTAGCGGCATGACTGTGGAGGAAAGAAGGGATAAACGGGAAATGGGTCTATCTAGCAACCTCATCCCAAAAGGTTAATCGTATTTCATAAAGAAGAAATAGTAAACAATAAAAGCGATGAACAACTGAATAAAAAAAAAAACTGGAAACCAATCAATCCAAACACAAAATAGACACAAGTACAAACACGGAATAAAACAATCCTTGAAAGTTCAAAAACAAAAGAAAAACACAAAGCAAAATGAAACTACCGAAAAACAAAGGTCAGAGAAAAACAAAAGAATTAAAACTAAAGAAACAAAAGAAACATGAGTGCCAGACCAATAAAATAAAAGGTCGCCAAGAAGAAGAACCGGGCTCAAAAGTCTTCCAATGATTTCCTTTGGGATTAAAGGAAGAACTCTTTCTCAATTCTCTTGATCTCCGAGTCACTTTTAATCACGTGTCTTATCTCGGATGGAGTGTCCATGTCAGTCTGAGTGACTCGCGCTCATCAGTGACCTCAGATTTATTCCCAGAATGATACATAAATACAGAGGTAAAGAATATTCTTTTTAATATTTCCTTCTTGAATAACTTTATCAAATCAATGTCGACGAATTATATTCACAAGCTTTTGTGAATATAATGAAATAATGTGAAAAGGATGAAGATTATCTTTCAGTGACCTGGACGAATTATTCTCTGAAAGATATACTAATACAGAGGTTAAAAAACATTCTTTTTAATATTTTTTTCTTAAATAACTTTAACTAATCAAAACACATGCACAAGTTTTTTGCGAACATAGTGAAATAATGCGAAAATATTGAAGATTATCCACACTTTCTCAATGTTTTAAAATTTTCATATTTATATAAATGTTCCCCAAGAAGGGACTTCAGGTGCCGTTACCGCCAGTCAATCATATCAATAAATCAAAACAAAAAAAAAAACGAAAATTATCTAAATTTTCCTGTAATTACAAATTTCATATTATATAAATATATCCAAGGGACTTTTGGTGTCGTGACGCCAGTCAATCATATTTAGTAAAAAAAAAAAAAAATAAGTAAACAACACCGAAAGTAATGAAGACTATCTAAATTTTCCTATCATTTCAATTTTCACATTTATACGAATATACCCAAAGGGACTTTTGGTG
>NC_089777.1:24029036-24071536 GCF_040412425.1 Macrobrachium rosenbergii | reverse complement strand
GGGATTGGCCTCTGCGAAATAAAAGGGAGGCCTGATCTCGAGCTACTATTGAACAAGGTCAGCGCCTGTTCATTTCAGCACCTTTGATCAAGGTAATTAAACTTCCGCCCATTCCATGAACGCAGGGAGAATCGGGTGGGGGTGGGGGCGTGGGGTTGTCAGGTCCGAAAATAAATGGAAAAAGGGGGAAGTACACCACTTTGCAGTGGATATCTGTTAACATTAATTAATTAGAAATTGCTATACACGAGTCTGTATGCATTACAGAAGTCACATTAATTTAGACTGCGGCCCTTAAGAGAATGTAAAATGAAGCTATCTATGATTTACACATCAGAAAAAATTTGCATAATTAAAAATGACCTCGAAAAGGAAAGTACGTCACTTTGTAATTATTCCCATGTACTTTTTGTATGTTTCCCAAATTAACGATTATTCAATTGAGAATTGCTTCGTATGAATCTGTATTCCTTACAGAAGTCAAATAAACTTAAACTGGGAACCTTCAAAGAATGTAAAATAAAATTATTGATAATTTATATAAAAATTTTTTTTGCATATTTACAAAGCATATCTGTTAACGTTAATTAGTTAGCAATTGCTAATCAAAAATCTTTGTACATTAAAGAACTCAAATTAATTTAAACTGGGGCCCTTCAGAGAATATAAAAATATCATAAAAAATTTACCCAACAGAAAATATTTGCATATTTAAAAAATAACGCATGCATGTTAACATTATTTAATTATAAAATTGCGAATCACTACAGAACTCAAATTAATTTAAACTGGGACTCTTCTGAGAATACAAAAATAAAACCATCAAAAATTTACAAAGCAGGAAAATTAGCATATCTAAAACATAACCTTCAAAATACTAATGTCCTAATTTTATCACAGGCATAATTACGTTATGCCGAGCTATTTCCCGTTTCATTACGTCATATCTGAAGTTCATAAACGCAACCCAGGCCAGAAAAGGTCAAAGAGCGGTATACCAAAAATTCCTTGACCAATTACGCTGCGCTGACCTACCTTTCGTTTCACGTCGATGGATTCAAGTAATTCTGGGAGCGACTTTCTAGTCCAGTCTAGCTTAGTTCTCACAGAGAGAGAGAGAGAGAGAGAGAGAGAGAGAGAGAGAGAGAGAGAGAGAGAGAGAGAGAGAGGTGCCCAATCCTTATTGAAATTAATATAAAGCAACACCATAAAAACACCAAGAACATTTGTGCCATTGAGAACAAAAAAACAAAACGGCTATACTAGTACGCTAAAACGCTGAGAGCCCTTTGTAATTGAGCGGAAAATAAAATACATTTAACGTCAACTAGAGAGAGTCAAGAGAGAGAGAGAGAGAGAGAGAGAGAGAGAGAGAGAGAGAGAGAGAGAGGAATGTTTTATATGCAGAAATGCATTAATGCACTGCATATTGAATGTAACGGCATCTAAAAATATGAAAGCGCAGACCCTTTTGTATGGATTCTACAAACGATGAATTTTATGGGCTGAAAAAAAATCGAAAGTCAATAAAAACGAGAATAAAACATTTACCAGAAAAAAAACTAGTCGTTATGAAAGCTTCATATGATGAGAGGGGTGACTAAGGTAAAATTATTAAACATAAGAAAATCGCATGTTTCTTTTTATTTACTACTTCAAGACCACCCAAAGTGGCACTGAATTCACGATACATGCTTCAATAGTAATGAATTCTCCTATATGATAAAAAAAAGGAACCGAAATTATGAGTTTTACATATATATATATATATATATATATATATATATATATATATATATATATATGTGTGTGTGTGTGACACACGCACACACACACACACATATATATATATATACATAAAATGTGTGTACACATATGTGCATATATATAATATATACATACATATATATTATATATACACATACATAAAATGTGTGTATACGTATGTGCATATATATATAATACATACATATATTATATATACATATACATATATATAAAATATATACATACACCAAAATGTATAAATACGAAGCGAAAATGTGCCAAACTACTAACAAAATTCTCCAAAGCTAATATACAAGCACATTTACCACATCATGAAACATGAACTCTACATCAAACTACACATCATTCTTATAACTGGGTCTTCCTCTCATAATTGAAATTTAAACCAGAGCACAGAACTGCGCAATGAAACGGAACACTTTATTCAAGTTTAACGATTCATTAAACGAGCAGTTACAGCCTTTTCTATCCTTACAAGTACACGCGAAACATGGACACGTGAGCAACGGTATACACAGCCATGCACTACCGGAATGGTAAGCCGCAAATTAAGTGTGTCAAAAGCACGCTTGAAGAGCTTATGGGAAAACGCTCGGCAGACCCATTCCGAGACGCTTTAAAATTCATTACCTGAAGTAGTTGGAAAACTTCACCCGAAAGTAGTCTCCCTCAGTCGTTAAGCCTAAGCACCACCACCGCCACCACCACTTCGGGGACTTCATCTCATCCGCGAGAGAGGGCAAGATCTTGCGCCTTCGAAAACGAGATTACTTTTTAAAAGTGAACACCGCAAGGAAAGGTAAAATTAATAAGTAAAAGTAGTAACGCTGAGTTTTGGAACTTTAACCTCGCGGCTCGCTTGACGTGACTACATTATCAACTACTAAAATCACTTTAAAACACTACTAAAAACACTTTAAAACGCTACACATTTACATGCTATAATAGGAACACAGGAGAAAATCAAACTTACGACAGCCCTTCGGGGTCTGATGCAAGCGGCAACGGGGCACAAAGACGGAAAAGAACTAACGAAATAAGGGAGTACGCTCGACGTTCGAAACCGGAAAACAACACAAGCTCGAATATCAGGTTCGAGAACGCAGATAGTCCCCGGTCAATAAGCATACCAACGACAGCGAAACGCCCCTCCCCTCCCCTTCCCCTCACACCTACCCAATGACTGACACACATACACACGCGCGCGCTTACACATACACCCCGCGTGGGAAAGGGCAAAGGTGGTCCAAATGCCATTATTTGGTCTACTCTGAAGAAATGCTTCAAACGGAGTGTGTCACAACTCCAGCGCTGTTTTTCACGGGGTCAACTTTAGCTAAGCCCTTCTGAATGTCACCAGGAGGACGCTAGGGGGTACTTAGTCATGCCTTGACAGTGACGAACGAATTCGAGAGGATAAATTACGCATTCGTGGGTCGCATCCGGCTCAGGATATTGCCGTGTATCAGTTTTAATTGTGCAAGCATATTGTACCTGTATTATACTCTATGCTGACATACAGTCTAAACTATTATTCGTATTATGTCTCACTGGATTTATATGGTGTTCATTAGCTCAGCATTTCGCTAATAAACAACCTCCGTTGCATGTGATTTTTCACAGTAAAACAACACTCGTAAGATTTGATCCAACAAACTACAATATATAAATCTTGATATAACTGAATGCAGCTTTACCAGAATTATTCTCGGTTGGGCTTATCTAAAAGTTTTGGGTATAAAAAACAGAATTTCCTGGACCTTCATTGACCAATACCTTTATTCCAATAGTCTTATTTAAAAGTTTTGAGTATAAAAAAATGGATTTCCTGGAGTCACTGACCAACGTTGTGATTCCACAAGTTCTTGTCCAAATCTCAATCCATCAATCAACCTGAAAATCGGCCGTCAAATGGTCAGAGAATATCCTACTTTTCGCCACAGGAATATCAGTCGAGCTAAGGAACAATACGACCCAGTTACCAAAATGCCATTATTCTCAGCAGAATATAAAACAAAACTGAGGCAGCGTATGCCAGCAGCATTACATCCTTTCGGGAACAAAAAGCTAACGAGATTCTTAGAAGACTTACTGCAATTTATGATTATCTCAGTTTGAGCCTTCCTTAAAAGAGGTATATCTTTACAAATTCGGTCAAAATGCACCTTCATAAATCTGGCCTGCAGCCTTACTAGAGAGAGAGAGAGAGAGAGAGAGAGAGAGAGAGAGAGAGAGAGAGAGAGAGAGATTGAATTCCTATGGGTTTCCTTAAGGCTATCCATACGTAAGCCTTCTGGCTTAATTACTCAAATGATATCCTTGATTATCGAACCAAGCTGCGCTCGCTCGCTCTCTCTCTCTCTCTCTCTCTCTCTCTCTCTCTCTCTCTCTCTCTTTTCTATATATATATATATATATATATATATATATATATATATATATATATATATATATGTATATATAAATATAAATATTTATATATATATATATATATATATAATATATATATATATATATATATATATATATATATATATATATATATATATATATATATATATATATATATATATATATATAGGGTTTTCAGACAATTTTATATATAATTATACACATATATATACAGTACATATATACAGTATATATAAAATTGTCTGAAAACCCCAAATAACCTATGGGTTATGACCTCCATGTTTAAATATCAAAATTTCTTAATAAATTACAGAGCAACAAAATACCTTTCGTAAATTATTATAAATGCAATGTATATGCAAAATTACCTGGATATTGACGTCATTTTAAAAAGAACTGGTGCTCGTGTGTGTGTGTGTGTGTACATAATATATATATATATATATATATATATATATATATATATATATATATATATATATATATATATATATGTGTGTGTGTGTGTGTGTGTGTATACATATGTGTGTGTTTGTATAACTTCTAACTCGATAATAACATGATACAGAATATTCATAAAAACATGGCCACGACGAGAGTTGATCAACGGAGTGCTAGATCTTTCGCCTTTACTTTTCGTTCCCACTTAATCACACTACAAAATTCCTTTTAAGAAATTTTGAATTACCAAAGGAATATTTTGTCCTTACTTTCCGCAAAGATGCTGTGCGTAAGAAAAATAAATTAAATAAAAAACAAATACTTACCACTCTCGATTTCACCAATTCCAGGCGGAAATAAGGCAATCCATTTTTCTCTCTCTCTCTCTCTCTCTCTCTCTCTCTCTCTCTCTCTCTCTCTCTCTCAATTCCTTCAATTCCTAGCAACACTTCCACCTACCCAGGGTGATAAAGGCTTAATGAGCATCCTTAATGACCTTTTATATATCTTTTACAAGACATTTTACGCCATCACTGGCAGCAAGAAAGAGCCATTACTTCTAAAAAACCTTCCCTTCTAATGAATGCGATTAAGACTGATCGCTCTCATTAGACACAAGTGTTTCTTACCTGGATCAAGGGAGGTCTTGCACCATATTGTTTGTGTGTGTATGTATGTATTGCATTATATATATATATATATATATATATATATATATATATATATATATATATATAAACAGGGAGAGAGAGAGAGATTATTTGGCGTCACAATGACAGGGTCATTGACACCGAGGGTGAAAGAGTGGGAGAGGTAAACGTACAGGAGTAACAGTAAAATGAGCTGGGAAAATATAATATATATATATATATATATATATATATATATATATATATATATATATATATATATATATATATATATATATATATATATATATATATATATATATAAAGTACTTACATGCGAGAGAGACGCCACGCACCATAAAATTAGCTAATTCGTCAATTAAGCCTGTTCCATCTCAATGGTAACCCTTCAATTTTCACATACACAGCCTTTGTACACACGCACAAACCGCAGAGTTTTTCACGAAAACAGCAACTAATCCGGTAAACAACTTCCTAAATGAACCACGCAACCGCACAGATTCCAATCAGTCCGAATTATGAGATCACGCCAGTCGAGGACTATAACGTCAATCAGTACGAGCCGACAACAACAACACTCGTTTTTAAGTACGTCAATACGTCGAATGAACGACCTCAATTAACGAGTTCCTGCTATCGATAAACCGGCCAGTAACTAACTATTCGACCGCGTTCGGTACGAGATGAAATACATTTAACACCTACCTCAGCCTGGGTATCAGCTGAAGTGCTTACTCAAAGCACCGGTAAATCAACGCAAAAGCATTCGGCCACAAAGGGATAGGGGAGGGAGGGTGGAGGGGAGAAGAGAGGGAAAGGGAGAGGGGGAGGGGGATAGGGAGAGGGAGAGTGAGGTTCTAAATATCAATGGAACGAGATGCTAACGCTGCGACCCACTAACATTTAGGAAGCCCCTCCTCCTCCTCCCCTCCCTCACACCTCCCCTCCTCCCTAGGGCCAACAGCTGTAGGACGGAAGGGAAAAAATGCTTATCCGCCATAAACTGTAGGGTGAAATGAAAAAAAAAATTGCTCATCTTTCACATCAGAGAGAGAGAGAGAGAGAGAGAGAGAGAGAGACAGAGAGAGACTTTATACCCTTAATCCATTACTGCGGAAATGGAAACAATAAACTGTGAAAAGCAAAATAATTAACACTAAAAGTTTTGCAAACAAAACTCTTCTTGCTTTCATTTTTCCCAACTTCTATAACCGTCCTTCCTTTAAGAGGCAAGTCTACCTTTTCCTTTTGGGGGTGAATCCTGGTTTCCCGTACAGTTTATTGAACTTTCGGACTTGGGCTACATAAGAGGGCAATGAACGGCAGTTCCAAGGACCTCTGTATTTCAAATAAATGGTTTAAATGACACTAATCCCCCTGACACGGACTAAATCTGTTTAATATTCAACAAATCCGACATAACTTTATTTTGACATTTTAAATAAAAAGTATTCCCCAACTACAACACCAACCCACCCACCCAAACCACAAACACAAAGAAACACACATACACACACACGGAAAGATATTGCGCAGTTATGGACGCCTTACGAGGGAAGAACAGGCGCCCAAAATCTTATCTGGCAGAAGCCACAGTGAGCCCACTCTCTGGCTGGTCTCATTTATCTACACGATATTTCCGCCTAAGGGGAGACTGACTGGCTAGCCCACGGCAACTGCCCGTCTCCGTAATCTTGCCTAGACGTGGATGCTTAATGCCTCGGCGTGATCATAATTGATTTGGGCTGGGGAAAGCATCACCAGCAGTAACATGAATACTGGAATTTATGAGTTTAAAATTAACCCATTTGCGATTCTGTAATTTATGTTGTCAATGTCTGACTGACCAAAAATGATATTGCAGCAATTTACACGATTATCTTTGAAAAGCATACGATTAAATGACCTTGGCTTATAAATAACAAACAAGTAAAAAATGCGCCCGAGTTTCTTCGGCGCAATCGAGTGTTCTGTACAGCCGCTACAGCATATAATCGAGGCCATAATGCTGTATGAGCCGCGGCCCATGATACTTTAACCACGGCCCGGTGGTAGCCTGTCCTATATCACTGCCTGAAGCACGATCATGGCTAACTTTAACCTTCAATAAAATAAAAACTACTGAGGTTTGAGGGCTACAATTTGGTATAGTTGATGACTGGAGGGTGGATGATCAACATACCAATTTGCAGCCCCCTATCCTCAGTAGTTTTTAAGATCTAAGGGCGGACAGAAAAAAGTGCGGACAGAATAAAATGCGGACGGACAGACAGAGCCGGCACAATACTTTTCTTTTACAGAAAACTAAAATAAGGCCCGAAAGCCACAGAGGTACAGTGAGTTATTCATCTTTTTTCATGCGAATTACCTCAGCCATTCAACCAACCGTTCGTCAATGAACAAGCTGCAAAGTTATTCAAATATTCAAGTCTAGAGTTCATGGTTATAGGATTAGCGTAACAATGCAAAAATTACAGCTTCCGGGAAACTGTTAAACGCAGAAGCACAAATGCCTCGATAAACAAAAAATAAAAGCTTAAAAATTTTCATTCTTGCACTCACGATATCACGGGTTGTTCCTCGTGCTGGGATAAGGCCTGCATAGTCGTCAATCTACAAAAGCAATAAATTGACTCGTGTTGTAGAAAAGCCAAGAAGATTTAACAAAAAATGCCCAAATATCAACAAAGCCTTAAAAATGCTCATAATAAAACTTCAAATATACAAAAAAAGAAGAAGTTGAAAAAAATGAGAGTTGGAAAACGAGCCTGAATGTATCCATAACCCACCCACCAGGTTGAAACTGCAAGATGGCCTAAACATTCAACTTCTCGAGAACACTTTCCCCCAAATGGCCCCTGGGAGCCGAACTTGTTGCAAGACTCCTAAGATAATAAGTTTTTCGACAGCGTTTTGTCTTCGGGGTAAAATGTAAGCATTTTTTTTTTCTGGTATGAAATGAATAAGTCCCTCGTGAATGAATGAATAATTAAAACTTTAACTGAGTGAACAATTAAAACTTTAATTAACAATGCAGTGAAAACATACATTTCAAAAGTGAGTTGTCTACGGGGATTATACAGGTATTATGTGGTGATAAATTAATAAAGTATTGAATAAACTCATGAATAAAGACAATAGCTAATAAAAATTCTGCAAACAAAAGGAAAACAGAAAATAAAAGCAAAAGAGATCGAGCGAGAAATAAGGGCAGCTTTAAGATTTAGCTACTATTTCTTGTCACTTCCACCAATCCTAGATTTGGAACTTTCCACCTACTCCAGTTTTCTCCTTCCCCCTTTCTTTCAGTGTTGTTTTATTCGGGCCTGGGCTAGAGAAGATCAGTCTGTAGCTTAATCTACTGGCTTCTGCATAAAACAAACAAAAAAAATGCTCCGAACTTCGGCGCAATCGAGTTTTCTATACATCGTGTAATCAAGGCCACCGATATTGATCTATCTTTCGGTGGTCTCGGTATAATATTGTGAGACGCGGCCCAAGAAACTTTAACCACGGCCTGGTGGCCACCTATCCTATATCGCTGCCAGAAGTACGATTATGGCTAACTTTAACCCTAAATAAAATAAAAACTACTGAGGCTAGAGGGCTGCAATTTGGTATGTTTGATGATTGGAGGGTGGATGATCCACATATCAATTTGCAGCCCTCTGGCCTCAGTAGTTTCTAAGGTCTGAGGGCGGACAGAAAAAAGTGCTGACGGACAGACACAGCCGACACAATATTTTTCTTTTACAGAGCATTATAAACCGCAATTCACCATAATCACCAAATATTTTCACCAAATAAGAACACATACAATTTGAAAAAAAGCAAAGAAATAGCGAGCAGATAATTACAGAATCAGCTGAAAAAAATTAAGAAATAAAGATTAAAAGAAAATGAAAAATACAAGAAAGTACAACAATGTCTACACTTCCAACGCTTCATTAAATTTCGGGAGAGGGGAAAGAACGAAAACGCTTTCCTTCCATCCTAAATCCCTTAGGCACTGGGAAGAGGATAATTAGCAAATGCATGAATATGTCAACGAAAAACGCGCAGAAATTTAGATAAATTGGAGATAGTGACAAAGACGAAAGTCAACAATACCACAGATGAAAATCAATTTACCTCAGCTTTACGTTGCAGAAAAAGTAGTGAATAAACGTAAATGACATTAAATGAGATAAACAAATACAAAATAACGCTTCGTAGGCTTCACGCTAAGTCACGTTAATGAGTGACAAGTATGTTTTGTTATGATAAAACCTAAACCTTATTTCACCTGGGTAATCTCGAGAGATAACAAGAATTAATGAATACCGAACATATAAAAATATGGATAAATATCTAGGAGGGAAGGATCATAACAAGAATTAACGAACACCACATATATAAAAATATGGATAAATATCTGAGAGAAGGATGGTAACAAGAATTAATGAATACCACATATATAAAAATATGGATAAATATCTATGAGGGAAGGATGGTAACAAGAATTAATGAATACCACATATATAAAAATATGGATAAATATCTGTAAGGGAAGGAAACACTTTACGAAATTCAGAGTAAGAAAGAATGACAACAGAAATGAATGATTATCACATTTATAAAAATACAAATAAATGCCTATGAATGAAGAAAACAACGCTTATAAAGCTTCGATAAAATCAGAAGAAAGAAAGAGAAAAAAAAAAATAAAAAGCCAGTTCCTACATCGGAGCTTTTCGTGTTTCGGGGAAAAGGGATCAAAGGGAGTAATCACATTAATTTAGAGAAGCATCATTCAACGGCAGGGATTTTATCCTGAAAATTAAGTCAAATCATCTCCCTCTAATCATCCCGTTTCGCCAAAATCGCTAAACGAAGACGTTCCACAACAAAAGGGTTTTTCAAGTTAATAAAGAAGTTGAATGACGACTTCCACGAAAAGAATAATTACTTGATGTTTAGAAGGATTTTTTAGCAACCAAATGAACTACACGAAAACATTATTCTGAAAGGGCTTGGAGTCTTTACCACATGCTAAAACGTACTGAGAGACTTCCAGTGAAAACAGATCTAGAGGAACAAAACTGTTATGAAAATACTAATCTTTTATACTAACACCATCCACCCCCCCCCATTTAATATTAAGGAGGAACACACCCTCAATTACGGGACACAAAAGCTAATCTCGTGTTTATCGTGGGCTATCATAATGAAAGAGAAGTATGCCATCATGATGGCTTAGCTGTGCAATCTAGAAAAAAATAATCCCTCGTTAAATTAATAAGATTAGAAAATGATGAGGCATCAGTTACTCGGCGCACTGTATTCAAGTCAACTCAACGAACGAACGAACAATAAACAGACAAGAGAGAGAGAGAGAGAGAGAGAGAGAGAGAGAGAGAGAGAGAGAGAGAGAGAGAGAGAGCAAACTCTAAATATGGTTTTATAAACATTTATAAATATACTGTATATACAGTATATATATATATATATATATATATATATATATATATATATATATATATATATATATATATATATATATATATATATATATATATATATATATATAGAGAGAGAGAGAGAGAGAGAGAGAGAGAGAGAGAGAGAGAGAGAGAGAGAGAGAGAGAGAGAGAGAGAATCCCTGTTCCATGATTCAGGCTAATCAATAATCCTATTTAATACAGGTATTTGAGTGGGTGATAAAACCCAAACGGTGATTAGCTTTCGTCAGATTCTCGTCAAGGACCGAGATTTTAAAATTCCCACAATACATGAATGAACCATAATTTTACCTACAATAATAATAACCATTTTCGCACGACATGAATGAGTGATAAATTATTTGTAGGTATGACTTAAATGAAACTGTAAATAGCTCTGACTAAAATGGTTCCAGTAAGCTGAATGTTGAATGTATTCACATTGTCATTAAAATTACAAGAGGTAACGGTGAATGATGCCAAAATCTAACATATTATTTCGCTTATTTCTGAAAGATTAAGATGGCAATACAATTCGGTATTGTTGCGTATATAATCCTCTATTTTATGACTAGGGGAAAACATTAAAAATATGAAAAATTATGAAAATAAAATTCAGAATGCAGCGTGATTACAGAAAAATTATTCTTTCGTTAGTTACATGTTAATGCTCTATCCTTTATGCTAATTCGAAATAATAAACAGCTACAAAAGTCAAAAACGGTAGACAACGATTATTATATTCTAAAATGCACTCATTTCTATGGACCTAACGAAATTCTTATTGTATACACAAACACATACACACAAAAGGCATATATATATATATATATATATATATATATATATATATATATATATATATATATATATATATATATATATATACATACATATATATATATACACACATATACATATATATACAGGTGTGTGTATATATATATATATATATATATATATATATATATATATATATATATATATATATATATATATATATATATATATATATATATATATATATATATATATACGTTAAAAGGAAATTGCAAAATTCTTTCAGTGACTAGATATCTTTCCCCCGAAAGACGAAGAAGCTTTCGATTCCAAATCCGGCTGATTACAGAAGACAACCTTTCAAGGTCTCCAAATTCCCGACTGCAGAATTTAATAAGAGGACGTGTCACTGGCAGTCCTCCTTACCGCAAGATATGAAATCCGACATTGCAAAAAAAAAAAAAAAAAAAAAAAAAAAAAAAAAAAAGTCTTACACTTAAAAATTTCCGGTTTCATCAGTTCAGGTAATAGGCTCTGCGATAAAATTTTTTCGCGATATCAGGTTAACGCTCTTGAATTGAAAGTCACACTCGCGAACGAATGCACACAAGCATACACACATACGTATGTACACATCTGGAAAACAAGGCCCTGCTTGAAGGCAAACACTGGGTCCTGGGGAAACATAACCGCTTTTATTTACGTTCTTCCTTTTCACTTTCACATGATAACTATCAACTATTTTTGGGTTGGTGGATACATTCTAGCCGAGCTCGCTACACCAGTATGGCCTTCGGGTAAACATACAGTATGAAAATATATTATTTCGAGGTACAGCGAATTAAATATTAGAGGATGTTTGTAGCTTAAATCTTATATATTAATATATATATTATATATATATAATATATATATATATATATATATATATATATATATATATATATATATATATATATAAATTAAATGCCTATATATATATATATATAAATTAAATGTATGTGTATATACATATATATATATATATATATGTTTATATATATGTATGTATATATATATATATATATATATATATATATATATATATATATATATATATATATATATATATATATATGTATAACTGAATCAGGAAAATATGGAACAAGGTGATGACAGAAAATGCATATGAGTTAAAATACTCATATCTCAGAACTAAAGAAATTTGTATAAAAGAAATACATAAAAATGTGCAATCTATCGCTTTCTTCGTGGTAGAGAGAGAGAGAGAGAGAGAGAGAGAGAGAGAGAGAGAGAGAGAGAGAGAGAGAGAGAGAGAGAGAGAGAGTATATAAAATAAAGGAAGAAAAGGAGCCTAATGTTTCCAACCCAAATCTAATTCGCGGGTCGCCAAAGTCAATTTTGCTCAGAGGCCAACCGACCGGGGGGAGAGGGGGGAATCAAGAAACGCCTCCTGTTTACCAAGGAAGATCAAGTGCATAATACTGGATGCTGATAGTAACTTGCATTCGTGTATGAATACTCTAAAACATACATACACATACACAAGTAGACATACATACCTTTCTATAATTAATGTAATAAAAACATACACACAAACATTTCTATAAATAGTGTAACAAATACATACACACAAAAGCACGCACACTTTTCTGTAATTAATGTAAAAAAACTGCCAAACGGAAGGATTAAGGAAAACGAAGGTAATAACTAAGTGAAAATAAGCCAGATGATTCACGATAGAAAAGCTGTGATGAATAACCAAACAAATAACAGAGATGGGGAAAAATGAAGCAACTGCGGGGAATACAAGAAAACAAAAGCCAATAATACAAAGGCTACAAACCTAACTTTAAACATCGCTGCTAAAAACAACAGCCCGGATCCAGTTATCCCTTTATTCCCGAAGCCGTTCTCGCTTTATAATGTGCAATGTTCTGAACATAAACCTCGGAATTACTTCTAAATTTTTAAAAATAATAATGTCATCATTAGTACAAACTGTCATTCAAGTGCGATGTGTCCCCACCTCCGGTTTCATCTCTTTTTCAGTATCTTATACTAACAGACTGCAATATCTAAGGGGTGCTCGCACCCCCTGTTCCTAAGGGGTGCTAGGGTACCTATGAATAATTAAAGCAAAACATATTTTTATATATGAATGTTATTTTTTATGCAAAAAATAAAATAAAATAAAATATATAATATTAATAATAATAACAATAATAACTATTATTACTATATTATGATTATTTTTTGTTATTCCAGCAATTCAGGGGGTGCGAGAACTGACTGCTGATTTGAAAGGGGTGCATACACTGAAAACGGTTAAGATCCACTGGAAACCATCATTTAATTTCCAGATAAACGGAATTAAAGAACATCATCACTTTTGTTCTAATTCCCTCGATATTTCACAAGCAGCCTTCACATCAGCTGAGAGAGCAGCACGGGTCAGAATTAAGTTTGAATGTGTTTCCTCTTAACAGCCGTCAGAAAAGCGCACTATAAATCAGTCTCGTCATTCGTGTTATGTCCTTACAGGACCATTTCGAACTTGAAGCCTCCGTTAAAATCTTCACTATAAACAATTTTTGGGGTCATTTTCAACAAATGTTTACGATCGCCTTCCCATAGATACATATTGCGAACAAGCTGAAAATTACATCCCACAGTGTGATGTATAATAAAACTAATTTTTTGGGGCAGAAAATTGTTAAAAAATTTAGTAGCTTTACAAAATACAGCCAATCCACTTCTCTCATTCAGGACAAGGTTTCAGAGATTGAGTTTCCAAAATCAGGCTTCTTTCTTTCTTCCATTCCGTATTACTTCAACTATCGGAATGCCTGGGATTGTTACCAATCTGCTTTACAACTAGCGTTGCATCTTGGATGATAATATCAATGATAACTATAATAGTAATTTACAATCACTTAAAAATTACAGGGCTACTATGGGAAAAAAAAAGAGCTTGTTAATCGAGGAGCGAACGAACACGGTCCATCATCATTAATTAAGGGTTATTAATATTTACCATGAAAGAAATGAAAGTACTTTCAAGAGATGCTGTCCACCCTCAGATCTTAAAAGCTACTGAGGCTAGAGGGCCGCAAATTGGTATGTTGATCATCCATCCTCCAATCATCAAACATACCAAACTGCAGCCCTCTACCCTCATTAGTTTTTACTTTATTGAAGGTTAATATTAGCTAAGGATCGTGCATCTGGCACCCTGGAGGTTCCAGCCGCCGATGCATCTTTACTTACATCTAGGGAGCAACTGAGCGCTGCCCGGTTGTGGGTGAGAGTTTCATACCGCAGCATATCGAGAGTTTAATACGGCATTACAACGCTGTGCAGTGGACTCGACTGCGAAGTAGAAACTTCGGCGCATTTTCTACTTGTTAATCACAGCCACTCATTTCCATCGGTAATACCCATACAACTCCCAATGACAGCGGTTCGGTTATTACTCCCAATTTTGGAAAATATTTTTTTTTTTTTTTTTTAATTTCCATTGATAACTCCCGGCCTGTGAGTTCGTTTATTATAACGCAGTCTGAAAATATCCATTTAATTTCCTCTCACTGCTTTGGTTTATGATTTCCATTATTGCTCGCGCTGACGTCCAATTAATTTTCGTTATGAGTTCAGGCCAGTTTTGAACAACTGTTATTCGCGCTGTGGCGCCGCTCCCTAATTTCTATTTATTATTGGTTCGTGTCACTGAAATGTCTAAAAATCGCGCGGTTAATTTCTTATGGCTGAAATAACCCTTCCCGTAATTTTTATCGCGGGAAGTCTCGAAATCAATCTACTTTTTTTTTTTTTTTTTTTTTTTTTGCGTGTAAAATTATTTTTACTATTCTTTAGTAACTGAACAACAAGAGTTAATTGCTTTCGTCAGTGAGATTATTCGTTAGTCAGAAATATATTTCTATTCATTTTCTGTTATCGCTAAAACGTCTAACTCATTCGTGAATGATCTTCATTTTCATTCATACCATAATCATCATTTCGGAAAACCACGCACACCAGCATGTCACCTATCGTGCATACTCGTAACTCTTCTCCTTATCAAAAAACACAATAAAAAATCACAAGGATCCAAATTTAAGAGAAAGAGGTTAATAAGGCTTAGAAAGACTTAATAAGCACACTATCCACAACACACGTACCTTTCTTCCTCTTTACCACTTGACAAAAAAAAGGAAAAAAAAAAGAAGAAAATTGTGCATAACTCTTCTTCTTGTCAAAAAACACAACAAAAAACACAATGCTCCAAATTGGAGAGAAACGGGTTAATAGCATCGGCTAAGAAAGACTTAATAAGCACACTATCCAAACACATATACCTTTATCCCTCTTCGCCACTTCAAAAAAAAAAAAAAAAAAAAAAAAAAAAGGGACTTGGCACCAATGCCATCCATCACCCTGACGGGCCAGAATTACTATGCATCACAAGGAAGCTCATTCTAAGAAGACTTTTATCCCCATTATTCTTCCGCACTTCCCTACAATTTGGCCGCCATAAAAAGGCGATGGAATTTGCGATTGTCCCAAAGGCTGCATAAAACCTTAAACAGCCTCAAATCTTGTTAGCAAAATTGAAGACTACACGTAACTGACAATGTAAATGGTAGGTTTAGATTAAGCTGGCCTTATGGAGGCACTGCAGCTGGCCTACAGGCGTGCAATAAGGTATTGAAGGAAATAAGAGCGCTGATGTGAACCTCTGCACTTGTTTCCTACCTTCAAAGGAGGAGGAGGACGTTTCTAATCTCTCTATTTCCTTCTGACCTACAAGAATTAAATGTAAAATACCCCCAAAAAAGGTGTAAAAGACTACTTCCACCTTTCAGACGTTGGAATGTGCTCGTTGGGAGCGAGGGAAACTCTTAACGTCGCACGCGATACAGTAATTTGCATTCGTGAAAAGGCAACTTACGTAATATACTGATATTACTCCTTACTGAGCTTCTTTTCATGGTGGAAACCTCAAGCTTCTAGCATTCTGCTTCTTCGAGTACAGTTGGAGCTCATCCCATGTTTAGAGGAACACATGAATTTGAGAGAGAGAGAGAGAGAGAGAGAGAGAGAGAGAGAGAGAGAGAGAGAGAGAGAGAGAGAGAGAGAGAGAGAGAGAGAGAGTCCGTTTTGTAAAATTAAACGGAACATATAAAAGCCTACTAAACGTTTTCATATATATATTATATATATATATATATATATATATATATATATATATATATATATATATATATATATATATATATATATATATATATATATATATATATATATATATTCTGTATATATACTGAGAGAGAGAGAGAGAGAGAGAGAGAGAGAGAGAGAGAGAGAGAGAGATGCATTCCATTACTGTACCCAAAAGGTTGTATTTTGCTTAAATCTGACATTCGAAAGTTTGTTTTATAGAGTTTAATTGAAAATACCAACTATAACCAAAAAAAAAAAGTTTCGCCTAGGCAGTCCGAACCTTCGTGGCGTCAGTGACAGCTAACTGACGTGAGTGTTTAACTGGGGGGGCTGTTACACAGCAAGCAACAGTCAGTACCCTCATGAATTACACAGCAAGTGATAAAAGTCAAGTTGAAATGCATGTCAATTATTGCAGTTTAGCTGTTAAGCTGGCTCAGGCTAATGGAGTCTGGATGGAGCAGAATCATTTTTTTTTTTTTTTTTGAGAGAGAGAGAGAGAGAGAGAGAGAGAGAGAGAGAGAGAGAGAGAGAGAGAGAGAGAGAATTAGATAAGAGTTAAATACTTTCAGGAAACAAAATTATAGTAGTTTTACTATATTTATGAGAATATAGATCCTGGAAAACATTATTGAAAATTACGACAATTTCCATAACTTGCAAAAGCACAAATTACAAATTCCAAATTATGACATATATACTAGGAGCATGTTAAAACACTGATGTGGTTCTCGGTCCTACTGAAGGGTTGCTGCAAGATTTACACTCAAACAAAAAAATCAATCATGAAATGGAAAAGCATTAACAAGAACAAAAATAATTACTATTCAGCCACAACTTTTAGGACAATGCACGCGACGATATCCCGTTTGAGAAGGAACTATGAATCAGTAAAAATACTGCACATTATCGTAACCTTTTCTTGCAGAAATGTAACACCATATAACAATTACGAACTGAAAAAATTAGGGAAAAAATCGTAACACGAACAAAAATGGATATAAGCTCCAGCACACCAATCTCCGTAAAATCACAAAAGAAAATCCCTACCGAATGTTCTCTACGGAAGCAAAGCAATGAAAAGATCTTTCAAGAATACATACCTCTTTGTTCATTGTTATAAGTAATCAGGCCTTATTTTTCCCCAAGAAAAGACCTCATTTCACCCTAAGGCCAACCCCGTTTACCTTAGTATAAATAATTCGAATGATTTTTTCCCCTAGAAAAGACCTCATTTCACCCCATTTCACCCAAAGTGTAAGTATTCCAACTGATTTCTTCCCCAAAACCAGACTGCATTTCATCCCAGGCCCAACCTCATGTTCCTTGACATTAAGTAATCCAGCTTAATTTTTTTCCCCTAGAGAAGACCTCATTTCACCCTAAGACCAACTAAATGTCCCTTAGTTTAAGTAATCCAGCTGATATTTTTCCCCCAAAAAAGCCTCATTTCACCCTAGGGCCAACCACATGTTCCTTCGTGTAAGTAATCCAACTGATTCCCCCCCCCAAAAAAACTTGCACACTCCATCCCCAGATCCTCCCCACCCTCCCACCACCCAGGGCACCTCAATACTATTTTCTAGTAACAGCAAAGGCACTGCTCTTCGTGTAAGGGATTGTTATAAAGAAGGCAGTACTGAGGTAGCTTAAAACACGAAGGCACGACAGGACACGCACGTACCCTCACTTGCAAGGCCGCAAGCATTGCTGAAATTTTGGCATGAAAGCGGTAAGAGCAGTTGGCAAGAGGCTAAGTATTAACCGTACGATAAAATGACGTGAAGGATTAAAGGGGAATATTAGATGTAGGTAATGACAGAGATAAATTAAATTTGCTACAAATTCATGGCCTTTTCATTCATGATATAGCAATTAATGCCTATAAATTTATTATTATTATTATTATTATTATTATTATTATTATTATTATTATTATTATTATTATTATTATTCACAGGATGAATCCTATTTATATGGAACAAGCTCCTAAAGAATATGGCATTCATAAATAATAATAATAATAATAATAATAATAATAATAATAATAATAATAATACATACATACATACATACATATCACAGAAAATCAAATATGAGCTATGTAAGATTGTACCTTGTAAACATCTCAGTTTTTAATATTACAGAAAGGGTTTCGTGAACAAATTTGAAAAAAAGATGTAAAACTCTGGTCTCGGAAGAGTAATTACTTCAAAGCTTTCAAATTTACTGCACGAACTCATTTCACAAAATCGAAAACCATCCAGCACACCAATTCTCACGCGAGCAGAGCACTTTCCAAAAGAAACAAGTTTTCATTCTAAAAAAAAATGCTTCGACAATTTTTGTAAGTGTTACAGCAACACTTTCCAAATGACAATAGTTTTACTTCTAAAAAAATATTTTAACAGAAATTTTCTTTAAGTGTTACCGAAAAACTCCAAAGGAATATAGCTTTAATTCTAAAAAACATGTCAACAGAAATTTGTTTGAAGTATTTATAATGCATTCGTGTGTTTTACCGAGTCTGCTGTGTCATAACTGAACAGCAAGACTCAGAAAGAGAGAGAGAGAGAGAGAGAGAGAGAGAGAGAGAGAGAGAGAGAGAGAGAGAGAGAGAGAGAGAGAGCGCGCCTCTGGATTTCTCCGACAGAATCACTGGGCTTCCTTAGCATAAATAATTCATCAAAATACAGCCCAGTTTAGAATGAAGAATATATTATGAAAATGGCTTAATCTAACCTCCTTTCCACTGCACGTGGGCAATCAAGGACAAACGTAACAGCCAAATAAATATTAATATCAAACCCAAGAAAAATCTTATGAAACACCGAAAACTATCTCTTTTTCAAGTTAATTTCATTTCCTGAAAAATGGTATACAATGCTACAGTCAACAGCCACAGTGGTGTTCAGATGGAGTCATGAAAGTATTACTAAAAATGAAAGCAATTTTATATTTCAAGTCTAAAACGAAAGTAATTTTCTATTTCATTTGTAAAATGAAAGCAATCACCTGTTTCATTTGTAAAATTAAAGTAATTTTCAATTTCGTTCCTAGAATGAAAGTAATTTTCTGTTTCACTTGTAAAATTAAAGTAATTTTTTGCTTCACTTCTAAAATGAAAGTAATGTTCTATTTAATTCCTAAAATGAAAGTAATTTCCTGTTTCACTTCTAAAATGAAATTAATATTCTATTTCATTTCTAAAATGAAAGTAATTTTCTCTTTCACTTCCAAAATGAAAGTAATTTTTTGTTTTACTTCTAAAATGAAAGTAATTTCCTATTTCGTTTCTGAAATGAAAGTAATTTTTTGTATCACTTTTAAAATGAAATTAATCTTCTATTGCATATCTAAAATAAAAGTAATTTTCTATTGCATTCCCAAAATGAAAGTAACTTTTTGTTTCGTTTCTAAAATGAAAGTAATTTTTTGTTTCGTTTCTAAAATGAAAGTAATTTTCTATTTCAAGACTAAAAGCGAAGTAATTTTCAATTTCCAAGTCTAATTCCTTTGCTGGAATGTGGATGCATGCCGATGAAATTAACAAATGAATTTTACGATTAAATAAACTATTTTAAATAAAGCAACAAAATTTGTTTCCCCACTATCTTCCCTTTCGTGGAATGTGCCCCATACTGATAACCTTAATCACAAAATAAACCTCATGAAAAAAAAAAAAGCTTTTGATGAAAAACACAAAACCGCTTTCTTTCCAAAACAGTCAGACAAATTGATCTCGAATCTCCCTATTAGCCGGAGAAGCCAACGACGCCACTTTCCTACGAAAGGTTAAAACAACTCGGGTTTCATGCTCTCTCTCATTAGCGATAATTGCACTCCTCATGTGGGTGGAAAAGGCCTTCAAATCTGCGGCAATAAGTAATTTTCAGAGGAATTTAGTCTACCGGAAAATATACAAAAATGGATGAACTTTGTATGTATATATATATGTATGTATATATATATATGTGTATATATATATATATATATATATATATATATAAATATATATATATATATATATATATATATATATATATATATATATATATATATACACTGTATATATATACACAGTTATTTTCAACGCCAATCAACAAAGCATCAAAAATACCTTAAGAGTAAATGGTCACACATTTTAAAAGTAATGTTTCGTTAACCAAATTTGAGCTCGCGCTTGCTCTCTCTCTCTCTCTCTCTCTCTCTCTCTCTCTCTCTCTCTCTCTCTCTCTCTCTCTCTCTCTCTCTCTCTATGTATATATATATACATATGAATATAAACAATTATTCTCAATACCAATCAATAAAGACATCAAAAAATACCTTAAAGAGTACATGGTGACACATATTAGAAGTAATGTTTCATTAACCAAATTTGAGCTCTCTCTCTCTCTCTCTCTCTCTCTCTCTCTCTCTCTCTCTCTCTCTCTCTCTCTCTCTCTCTCTCTCTCTCTCTATATATATATATATATATATATATATATATATATATATATATATATATATATATATATATATATATATATGTGTGTATATATATATATATATATATATATATATATATATATATATATATATATATATACATATATATACATACACACAAACATACAAACAACTGCAAACGCACGAATTATTACACGGATAAAATATAAAATACGTAGCAATTGAATGACATAAAATTACCAGGAACCACACGACAAGAGACCACAAAGCACTTGCTTTAAATGTTATTCGCCAGCATAAAGCATCCATTTCGCCGCCCTGAAGAACAGCTGAAAGCTTCCCCCTGTATCCCAATTACACGTGAATATATAACGCCGGGATGGACTGACTGGCATTTGAAATATGGAAATACAATTACCGTTCAGTGTCCAGCTGCAGAAGCTATAATTATGGAGAGAACAGCACAGGGGTATCGTGTGATGTATTGTGCATTTAAAGGGGGAGGAGCGGTTTTGCGAATTTCCAATAAATGTCGAGGGAATTGAAGTCTTAAAACGTGTAATAAAATTCAAGGTGACAAGTCTTAACTGAGAGTTCAAATTATGTCTGTGTAATAATAATAATAATAATAATAATAATAATAATAATAATAATAATAATAATAATAATAATAATAATAATAATAATAATAATAATAATAATAAATACATAAAAAATAAAGTAAATAACTTAGAGCTGCATAGATTTCAGTCTAGTGATAAAACCAGGGATGTATATAAGTCAAATCTTGATAAAAGTTCCTTGTACCTTTTTCTCTCAGAAACGGCAAGTTAAATGTACCGTAACTAAATGCCTCAAGTTAAAGGAAAAAGATGCTCTCTCTCTCTCTCTCTCTCTCTCTCTCTCTCTCTCTCTCTCTCTCTCTCTCTCTCTCACATGCCATTGCTCAACTCTTACACAATACATATTAGCTCATTTATAAATACATTAAACATAAAGGGTAAAATATTATACTTCTCAAAGCATAGCGACCATCCATTAAAGTGAAATTCTCTTTTGGAAGTTAATCTATTCACAACAGTTGCCAAAGAGAGAGAGAGAGAGAGAGAGAGAGAGAGAGAGAGAGAGAGAGAGAGAGAGAGAGAGAGAGAGAGAGTCAGTCCTCTTTGAAAGAAAAAACAGACTAGGTGGAAGCTTACCCAACTTTTTCATATGGAAATATTTGGGGCAGTTTTTCATATGCAAATACATACAAAAGCAGTCCAATTATTTAGAGAAAAGTACATAAAGATTCATAACTACTATGCGTCCAAGAGTTACGAAACTTACCAAATCAAAATTGATCTCCCTCGAATTACCAAAAAGTGACAGCCAAACCGACTTGTATAGCATAATTTCATCATTCGGAGGAATTTCTCTTGAAATTTTACACTAAAATATGAACACATTTTTCATAATGGCAAATTATTTCTCATAAAAGGACCGCTCCAAATTGGGAAAGGAGCTTAATCACTAATCCTCTCGCACTAGACTTCCCGAATTGGGAATGGAGCCAGGTGTAAGGCAATTTGGGAAGCTCCAGACTAACTTCATACACTCGAAAAGAACATTCAATAGTAATCACGTTAATATAATGTTCCACTCACAGTTATCTTACGCGAGCTATAATCCTTTATAGATACTTGGGGAAATTTTTGCTCCAATCACATGGTCGTTATAACCCTTTTCCCAATCTTCTTTTCTTCTGAACATTTAATTCAGATTAAATTTTTAAGCAATCTTGCTTCAATAATCTTTTCCTTGTAGAAGCGATCTAATTCTTCCATTCAATCAAGTCAATTCTAGAATTACGCGTCCGCAACGTTATTATGCACCCTTTATAATCCTCAATCCCATTTCTCTCATTTGCAAGTTGAAATATACAATTTTCACCCTTTGTTCTTTGTTGCATAAACTTCCGATCTCATGCTAGTTAATCCTTTAAATAAATCAGCAGACGAATCCAACCACTAATCCCGTTACCTACGTAATCCCAAGACTGATAGACTGAGAATCTCCTGTATATGACCAAATTGCACCTATTCCGGTGCACTACGTCTCTGTCGCACCAAATACAGTCATGCATTTGCCTCTTGATCTTGCACTCTGTGCCCTTTCATTTTTGTCCCAAGCATCCGGTTTCTTTGGATGGAGATTTCATTATTGTTTATCAACTTCAGCATTCCAAATAGACATAAAAAAAAGTGTAATTGTTGTGGCTGTCTACTTTAATTTCTGCAGATAGTAAATACAGTTCCCTTTAAAAATCAGGTTATAATACCTACCAATTCTTCATGTCGGTTTCAAGTAATTGTTTTATGTTAATTTCAAAACGTACCTTAAGGATCAATCAAATAAAAAAAATGACGCTAAAGCTGTATTGTCTAAAAATACTCCAAGATTTCTCCAAGAATAAGATCAAAGCTTATAATTATACACAAGATCATAAGGAAATTAGCACACACACACACACACAGACTCTACAAACACCAAACTGGAAGGAGAGAAAAATCTCACAAAAGCGACGACCCTAATCAATCTCCCCCTTCCCCCTCATCCTACCTCCCCCTCTCCACCTGCCTCCCGCCGAGTTCATAATGAGTCATTACCTCATCCAGATAAACGGGGGGCGATAGCCATCACATCTACGACCACTCTCTTCTAGCTGGGAAAATAATTAACAGGAACGCGCGGTGATTCAATCTCACGACCTCATTACGACTACTATTTTTTTTTTTTCTAACAAATAAGCCTTCCGGATAACCAATCTCGGATTACGGCTCAGTCTCACCTGCCGTTCTCGCTTTTATACGTAGGTTTCATCAAGCGGAAATGAGATTCGAATTGTCGTTTATCTTCTTAAAAAACAATATCGATAACAAGTAAAAAATAATGATGTTTTTAAAAACCAATATTGATAAAAAGTAAAAAATAATAATAATCTTTTTAAAAAACAACACTGATAACAAGTAAAAAATAAATAAAGATATTTTTTTTAAAATGATGCTGACAAGAAATAGGATGTAAATAACAGAGTTGATCATTCATCGTACGGTATAACCGATCGTTTTCATAATAACAAAAAGGTAAAGTTAAGATACTAGTCTATACATTACGAATGAATACCTCAAAACATTTTTAAAAACTATTTACGCAATCCATAACTAATTTAAACGTTAGTAAAATTTAATAATTGTTTTGTCGAACGCTCAACACATAATTTATACAACGAAACTGTATAGTGTTCTCGTCCTGCTACAGAAGTATCTATTTCTTTTTTGCTCAACTGTTGCTCATCAATTCTCAGTGCATGACCATACCATCTTGATCTCACAATGCAACTGTGTGACGCAATATTATATATATATATACATACATACATATATATATATATATATATATATATATATATATATATATATATATATATATATACAGTATATATATACAGTATATATATATATATATATATATATATATATATATATATATATATATCACAATGCAATATGTATGTATCTTGACGCAATGCAATTGCGTATTATTATATATGTGTGTGTGTGTGTGTGTGTGTGTGTGTGTGTGTGTGTGTGTGTGTGTGTGTGTGTGTGTGTGTGTGTGCGTGTGTGCGCGCGCGCGCGCGCTGTTAAAAAATCATAAATATTCCACCAAACCAAACCATACTCATAAACAACTACTTTTGGAAACTGTAAACAACGAAGGCTGCACTACAACAGTCACAGCAGCATCAGTGCTGGAGAGAGAGAGAGAGAGAGAGAGAGAGAGAGAGAGAGAGAGAGAGAGAGAGAGAGAGAGAGAGAGAGAGTAACCCTGAGGGTAACTGAACAACAAAGTCTCTTTCGATCGGATTCCACAAACTGATATTTCAGTTTCCATCTGCTGACGAGAGCAAAATTTCGTTTTAACGCGCGCGCGGGCAAGCAAGGGTGACCTTCTCATTTACTCGTTTTCAATGTCCCAGGGTCAACGTTTGGTGTCCTGAACATGAATAAACGGACATAATGATAGCGCTAGCGACTTTGGCGTCACGAAATAAGAAGGAAATTATGGGAAGACTATTTTTTCTCTTATGGATGAAGTATTTCAGAGAACAGCGACGAATCGATTCATGATAATTGTAACAAAGATTACTGGGAATCAACGAACGTTCCAAATACTCAAGCGTTAATTGCAAGTAAACTTTTTCATCATCAATCAATACTTGATAAGTAATAATGAACGTATATGAATTTCAAGAATGAGTTTCATAAGTTAGTATTATGTGACATATTGAAAGAACTAAAAACAATTCGAGTAGTATAATGTACAATGCAAATAAAAACCCTTTCATAATAAATGAGTAATTTGAATATTAATGCTTCAAGGACACGCTAAGGTTATCTTCATCTTGAAAACATGCATAAATAATAAGGCCTCAAAGTGACTGTGACGTTCATCACACCGTAAGAACACTAGAGCGAATAAATAAATACCCAAAAGAGATAAAACTGAGCAGGTGCATAAAGAACAATAACCTTACCAGGAATAATCAGGTAAGCAAACCAACTGCTTTAAAAAATACTAAGGCAAAACCCTCAAAATGTGTATAAACTTTCTCAAAACAACGACAAACACACAAGCCAGCGAACCGTCCTGGCTTGCAAGACGAACGAGCAAGAAAACAGGAGGTTCTTTCGCGAGAGCTTTCGAAACAGCAAACGCAACGACAGAGGAAATGATTTGCTTCCGTGGGAATAAATCACGAGCTCTGTCTCCAGGCAAGGAAACGCAATGCAGCTCCGGGAGAGATGAAACAACCCACAAAGGGTCTCAAGTTTTGACATTTTTTGGGATGGGTTAGCAACTCCAAAACCCACGCCTCTACATATTGCTATCGGGGAACATGTGCCTTAAGCGTCTGATTTTCATGGGGTGGTCACCGACCCAATCACTGACCAAACTGGCATCTGATTTTCATGGGGTGGTCACCAATCCAATCACTGACATGACCTCGTGATGAAAAACTGGCATCTGATTTTCATGGGGTGATCACCAATCCAATCACTAACATGACCTCGTGATGAAAAACTTGCATCTGATTTTCATGGGGTGGTCACCAATCTAATCACTGACATGACCTCGTAATGAAAAACTGGCATCTGATTTTCATGGGATGGTCACCAATCCAATCACCGACCTGACCTCATGATGAAAAATTGGCATCTGATTTTCATGGGGTGGTCACCGATCCAATCACTGACCAGACCTCATGATGAAAAACTGGCATCCGATTTTCATGGGGTGGTCACCAATCCAATCACTGACATGACCTCATGCATTACGAAACACATTACTGTCTAGCACTGACAGATCCCCGATTCATGCGCTGGCTAAACATACGCTGCTTTATTTAACTTTACTTAAAGGAAGACAAGTGATCGATGTAAAAATAAATAAATAAATAAAAATAAACCAGCCCTGAGTACACCGTTCCATAAACCTCACCCTGGCTACAGGCGTGATGAATAATGCTGAATGATGAATCGCGCAATAACTTCAGCATCGGATATAACTTTCCATAAATCTTCCTCGCTTCTCGATTTGGAGAGCGCTGAGGATGATTCTGGCATTTCTGTTTGCTCAGAGGATGGATCTTCTTCTTCGCGTCCCGAACCCCACTGATTCCAAAACGTCGAGAGGGCGAGGTGGTTTATGCAAATTAATCACCGTTGGAAAGAGTTTGAGGCAAGAGCTTTAGCTCTTGGTACAAAGGGTTACTTGGCTTCTCTTCCTGTGGTCAATCTATGAAATTCAGAAATTAACAGCTCATTTTCTCAAAAATGTGGAAAAAATCGAAAAAAAGTAAAATCTACCCAAAGGTAAAGGAATAAACAATCTACGTATTCAAATAACAAACGTTCGAAGGATTAAAACATCAAAATCATTTAAAAAAACGTTCAATACGTCTTTAGCTGAATCAATAAGCGCCAATCTCACATCGTTCCCTTGAATTCACAGATTTCTTACATTTACAAGATGAAATCGTGAACGGTCAATGTGTTTCTGTCCGATAGATTAATGCATAGCTCATTTAGCTCGCAATTACAAACTACCACCTGAAAGACTAAACACTTATTTCCTACATTCGCAAAATTTTAAAGTTCATTTGATAAAAAAATCAACGTTCAACTTTTACCACCTGAATGACTTGGTGTTTGACCTGAAATGACATTTACACAATTGTAATATTCACTTTTCTAAATCAACCTCGGACTTACAAAATTCTTACGTTCGTTTGAAAAATAACTGAGCATCCAAATTTCCCAGTTGGATAGTGAAACGTTTGCCTTCCTACGATCCTCTGCACTTCACAGGATTCTAACGTTCATTATTATTATTATTATTATTATTATTATTATTATTATTATTATTATTATTATTATTATATATATATATATATATATATATATATATATATATATATATATATATATATATATATATAAATAAAATACAATTTCGAAAATCTCAGCCTACAGTACTAAAGCCGGTATTAGTACACCTACTCCCTCCATTTACAGAATTCATTAGCATGCTGTGTATAGAATGACAGAACTTTCCAATCATTTCCCCCTCACATAAACCAGAACGAACCTTCCGCACACAAAGATTAATCTAAATCTCATTCCGCAAAACAGATATAAAACATTAAAAGCCACGACATACCCAAATGAACGCTGGGAGAAAATAAAAGTCACAAAGTGAAAAATGAGATGTATCCGCGCAAACATATTTACCACCAAAGCTATGTAACATTCCTCATTAATAAATACCAGAGGAAGAAAAGAAAAGAAGAGAGAGAGAGAGAGAGAGAGAGAGAGAGAGAGAGAGAGAGAGAGAGAGAGATCGCTGGGGGGTTAAAAACCAAAATATATCCGCCTCAGGGTTTCGTTTGATGCCGATGGTTAACAGTTTGCGTTAATTAAAGCAGTGACCTTCGTTTTTTGCCCTTCTCTCGGCATCAAAGGGAGCCTCTTCCAGAACTTTACGGCATGGTAGGGTTTAAGTTACCAGAAACTAAATTCCGATTCTAAACGTCAGATTTATTCGGCGTGATACGGAGATGAGTCGGATGCTGTGGTCATTAATAAATAAATATATATATATATATATATATATATATATATATATATATATATATATATATATATATATATATATATATATATATATATATATATATATATGAGGATGTCGTTGAAATAGTTGAAGATTTTCTTATCGTTAATGTATATCAGAATGTCGTTGAAAATAGCTGAAGATTTTCTTATCGTTAATGTATATCAGAATATCGTTGAAAATAGGGGAAGATTTTCTAACCGTTTTATATATATGTCAGAATGTCGTTGAAATAGTTGGAGATTTACTTAACATATAAGTTGACGTTTATGTGGTAAGGAATCATTTAAAATCCCATAAGTTTGACTTACTTTTTCCATTCCCTTTATCACCTTTGGATAGCACCGAAACAGATGGCCTGGGTGAGATATATTTTCCAGATGTACTGCAAACTTTTAAAACTTGGTAAGGAGAAACTACGAATGGAATTTTTCATAAATTCACCCTAATTATATCCTAGCATCCCATGAGTTAAATTTGTTGACCCAACAGATTATAATGAAATGAATTTTTTTTTCCCTCCAAGGAGATGATTTGTGTTTCTCTAATGGGCAACAACAAAATCTGAATACGACTGGATTTCGGATGGCAAATTCCCGACTTGACCTGGCATCGTAATTTGGTCCCTGGGTCGGAAGAGACGAAATTTTAAGCGTTCTATTTCCTATTGGGACAGCAGGTACTATCCTTCAAGATAAGGTTCCAGCACTTCCTTCAGGATGGAGTCCTTGTCCCGTTTCCCTCATTTTCATGCTTCCAATTATCATAAACTACAAATGAAAAGAGAGATACTATTCTATAAGCCTCAAACAAAAACAATTTAACGTTTGTCACCAATAGAGATTGCTAAATAAGTTCTCCCCTTTGATCTCGATCCTATTCTGATTCAAGACAAACTGTGTAACAGTATATCATACAGCCCTTTCTACTACCCAGGTTTATGAGAGAGAGAGAGAGAGAGAGAGAGAGAGAGAGAGAGATACGTATAATTGCTGAAAAGCACTTTCTGTTTTCAGAATAGAGAGGGAGAATTTGCCCTTCAAAAGTCTAAATCCGGTCTCTTAAGTCAATGAATAGGTTAAGATGTTTCAAAAGAGAAAAGTGCACTGATCCGATCACATATTCTGATTCAAGACAAAGGGTGCAACAGTAAATCAAATGCCCTTTCTTTTATCCAGGAGAGAGAGAGAGAGAGAGAGAGAGAGAGAGAGAGAGAGAGAGAGAGAGAGAGAGAGAGAGAGAAGAGAGAGAGAGAAGCACTTTTCTATTTTACACTGCAGAAAAGTAGAGAGACAGAATTTGACCTATAAAAGTCTATCCTTTTACAGCTGAGAGAGAGAGAGAGAGAGAGAGAGAGAGAGAGAGAGAGAGAGAGAGAGGAACTGGAGCTGAAAAGCACTTTCGTTTTACTGCAGAAAAGTAGAGAGAGAGAATCTGACCTTTAAAAGACAGAGATTTAACCTGCAGAAAAGTAGAGAAGAGAATTTGGCCTATAAAAGTCTATCCATTTACAGCTAGAGAGAGAGAGAGAGAGAGAGAGAGAGAGAGAGAGAGAGAGAGAGAGAGAGAGAGAGAGAGAGAGAGAGAGAGTTAGATTTACTGTATTTTTTTGCCAGGTGTTTTGTAATGAACGTCCTTGGAAATGCATTAAAAGTAATGGACGGGGGAACTTCAAAAAGTCGGATTGAACACTCGATCCAACACTCCGTTTAAATGTCAATTTAAAACACCGCCCTTAATAATGCAATAAATATGCTTAAATGCGAAAAGTCGCAAAGTGTATGCTTTGCGAATGACCTTACAAATGAACAATAAATTACTATAATAGGCTTTGGCACAAAACGTTTTGAAACAATTTTCCAATTTAACTTACTTTACTTTCACATGTATCGCCTTAATTTTACGTATGAACTTGATTGAAATTAGGTATAAAAAAAATGTACAAAGATATGATATCCAATTCACGACCGACTTGAAAAATTAACGAATATGAAATGATTTTAACATGCGCTGAAAATCCTATGACAGCCCACCTACAAGTTTCATTTGACCTTTGAAACTTTTAATATTTTCCTCAAGTTATTACCAGTACTGACTTAAAATAAAATGTATGTGTGAGAGAGAGAGAGAGAGAGAGAGAGAGAGAGAGAGAGAGAGAGAGAGAGAGAGACAGAATCAACATCATACATACAGAATCAACATCATACATAAGTACTACATCTAACACTTTTAAATCCGGCAGTCACCTAACGCTTATTTTTCACACCAAGAAATGTTATTGCCAAAATACGAAAGGCAAAAGGAAACACGGTACAGAAGAACTACAATCCTTTTCCTCCAGGACAAATACCGGGTTTCACGTATTTCGTATTTTGTTTATGAATCAAAAGATAACTGGAAATACCGAAAACTCGAAGCAAGAATACCCCTGTAAAAATAAAAACAAAAATGAAAATAAAAGTCCAAGAAAAATAGTGAAACACATACGTGAACCTTCGGTTGTTAGCGAAACATTCAGTAAGTCGGAGGATTTCAAAATCTAGAGAGAGAGAGAGAGAGAGAGAGCTAGCTCTGTTTTTCTCTGAAAAAAGAATGGTCTTTTAAACTGGAGAGCATCGTGTGACCTGGGAAAAAGACGATATTCGTTGAAGAGAAAGGGTGGAGTGTTCTTTGTGCAAGTCAGAACGCTAAAATTAATTTGTTCCAGTGCGAACTTGCGTGAAAATAATTTTTCAAAACACTTTATGCCATTCACATGAAACAAGACGGTAGGACTGTTACTTCTGAAAGACGGACGACCTCGATATCTTGTTAACTTAAGGAGGACGGTAAAGTAAAAGATATTATGCAGCCATAAAAAAGACTGATGTACTTTTGACAAATAAGTCAATACTTAATGGATCAATGAAAGACCTTTGCTAACTTTAAGCAAATCCGGAACTTCTAACCCTCTCTTTTGATGTCCTATTCAGCAAAAACATACTTAAATGTCTTCAAATTTCACACCGAATTCTTCACACACACACAACAAAAAAAAAAAAAAAGTTCCCGAAGATAGCACTTAATAACAAAAATTTTTATACAGGAAAAAAAGCAAAAGTTGCTACAATATAAAAAACAAAGGGGGGGGGGGCAAAACAAAGTATATCTCAAGTAAAGCTATAAAGAAGATAGTTCTGAATAATTAAATGATGACCACTGAAGAAATCAACAAACAGCTCCCTCTGTCCACCCCATTACGTCGTAATAGAACGACATGTGATGAAAAATTTACAAAATGGCGATTAATATTCTTACTACTGGAAAAACGTCTTGGATAACTTGTAAACAGAAAAACATGCAACAAAAAATATAAGTGACGTTTTACCAGTTTTTCCACCACAATATGACACTAGACGAAGTCAATCACATTGACGAATTACTTTGAACGGAGAAAAACTCATTTCAAGATTTACTTGAAAGATATAAATTATCTATACAGTAACTTCAAAATCTACAAAATAAAGACGACTTAGGAAATAATCCGTAAAACAAATGGGCACATAAAAAATGTATTCAAGAACTAATTATGAATAAGAAAAAACAATTTTTACGAACTGCTTTGAGAAGAAAGAAACCATCGTCTTTAAAACCCTAGAAAAAAAAAAAATAAGACTTTCGTAAATAAGTCCACAACAAAAGGACAGAAGACGGAAGTTAATTAAATTCACGAATTCCTTCACTTAGGAGAAGAGCCATCTTGCAACAACTTCCTGCTGGAGGTCGTCCTCCAACTTGAGGCAAAAGGGCTCCCGAGAGACTCCAAAGGACCCGAAGAAGCGCCTTGGGTGGAACACTCGCGATTATTAGGGCGGACTTGGAGTGTAATTACTGCCTACCTGATCCTGTGCGGTGGCAGCCCCGGGCAAATATGATATAACCCGGGAGGGGGGAACAAAGGCATAAGAATGACTCGGGAGAAATGAGGAAAAAGCTACTTATATTTTCTTAACTTAAAAGAAGGAAGGAAAATTATGTTAGTTGGAAGCAAAACAAAAATTTCTTACGGAATACTCTTGGTAAGAACAAAAGCTGCTTGAAATTAATAAAAACATTTTTTCTGGAAATGTGACAATTGCTTGAACGAAATAAATATTACTTATGTACGTACAATAAAATTAACTTGAATGAAAGGGGGAAAAATTACATATTTTCCAAAGGAAAAATTCCTATTTTCTGAGTTTAGGACACTTACACTGAACAAGGATAAGGACTGTCTAAGGCTGTTGGGCACAGCGAATTCCTGATGCAAACACACGCACACACACATATATATATAATATATACTGTATATAAAAAACCTAGGTATAATTAAGAAAATAAATACAGCATTTCATTTATCTCTATAACTGCGCTACCTAACCCAGAGAGAGCTATGTTATGTTTACACCCTCTCTCTCTCTCTCTCTCTCTCTCTCTCTCTCTCTCTCTCTCTCTCTCTCTCTCTCTCTCTCTCTCTCTCAGAAAACTAGTTTGTCATATTACAAGACATTTAATACTAACTGGAATCCTCTATTGCGAACGAAATGTTTTGACATTTTTTTTATTTATTACATCTCTCTCTCTCTCTCTCTCTCTCTCTCTCTCTCTCTCTAAACTAGTTTATTATATTACAGGACATTTCATACTAACTGGAATCCTCTACTGCGAATGAAATGTTTTGGAAATTTTCTTTTAATTATTACATCTCTCTCTCTCTCTCCTCTCTCTCTCTCTCTCTCTCTCTCTCTCTCTCTCTCTCTCTCTCTCTCTCTCTCTCTCTCTCTCCACAAACACACAAAAACATACAGTACACACACCCGCCGGGAGAACCTCATCTTATCTTCGCAGAACGTAAGCCCAATATTTCAAGTCTCCCTTAACACAAGGCTATAACCTCACTGGCATGAGCAACAAGGGTTTTCTCAGACTGGGGAACCATGTTTATCCGGCATCAGATAAATCTCGCCTTAAAGCGGGAGTCTTGTTTCGAGCTTAATATATTACTCAATGAAGCTAACGGGTGACTTTCAATCAGCATTTTTTATGTCGGCGTCAAAACCGTGATATGGTTGGATTTTCGTTGATATGATGTTGGACCTGTTAAGAGGTGCTAGTGTTTAATGTGTGTTTGTAATTACCCTGTACATACATGTCATGTATGTGCAAATATATATATATATATATATATATATATATATATATATATATATATATATATATATATATATATATATATATATATATATATATATATATATATATATATATATATATGTATGTATGTGCACTGTATGTATTTATATATATATGTATGTATGTATGTATGTATATATATATATATATATATATATATATATATATATATATATATATATATATATATATATATATATATATATACATACACACAATGGAAAGAACAACAGATTATCAAAGGCAACATCCAAATAACTCCTGTACTTACATAATTATGCTGCTACAGCAAATTAAGAATCTTGACGTTTTCTTACCTGCAAAAAAGAAAAAGAAAGAAATGTGTTAGTATGCTTCGGCGTTCACCAAGAAAGCAACAAAACATTAAAAATATCTTACCAGTAAACCTTCAATTTAACTGGCAACGCCCAGTGACTTCAGAATAAAAAGCTATGCTTCAACAAAAAGAACTGGCTAAGGAGAACACAAGGCAGCCGTTACTGACCCAATGTACATAGCAATGAAATCTGACTCCAGGAGATTTTTTTGTTATAAAGTAACCGAACCAATCATTCTTTTTATTACATACCAGTACAAATCTGACTCCAGAATATTTTTTTTGTTATAAAGTAACCAAACCAATAATTCTTTTTATTACATAACAGTACAATACAACTGTCCCGAATGCAAGTAAACAACGTAACGATGAAACGACAGCAAACAACACAACTTTTATGTGCAGTTCAGTAGCTGTTGACTTGCTCACTAATGAGGCACTATAATGCAGCCGGGAACTTTTGTTAATTAGAGAGGCAAAGGTAATAGCACCAACTCGTTACACAGTTGTTTGCACTTAACCAAGAGGCAATTATAGAAGGCCAAGTCATTTGCCAGGATAAAATTCTTTCCTACAGCCGTAAATCCTCTCTGCCCTTTCCCTACGTAGGGGATGAGAGCCTTCTTAAGCATCGTATCCTGAAGGCTATCCTTATCCCCTTCAGGAATGGAATGGAATACAAAATTTAGGCCAAAGGCCAAGCGCTGGAGCCTACGAGGTCACTCAGCGCTGAAAGGGGATTTTGAGAGCAAAGAAGGTTTGCAAGGTGCAACAGGAGGAAAACCTACCACTTGCACAATAAAACCACTGTTAAGAGTGGGTGGAAAATAAGATGGAAGAAAGGGAATAGGAATGGAGGTACAGTAAAGGGAACTTATCCCTTTTAAACTTTATCTAACTGTATAGGCTCAACCAACTCCCTTAGTATTTCTCCACAGTTATCATTCTACCGCATTCTAGGGCCACACAAACTTCAGTGGTATATGTAAACATCCAACTCAAAGCTTAATGTGATATATTTGTGAACCCCAGGACGTATAACCTTTACAAAGTTTTCTCACCACCTAAGTCAGTACTTTTATTACTTAAGACATCAATGGATCACAATACATTCTCTGGACAGAATCCTCATCAAATTTTGTTTTGCTTCACGGAAAAGGGTGAATCTTAAATCATGCCTTGAAATATCACATAAACAAAATACACGCGCAAATTGACACAGCGTTCACCACAATGCAGCTGCGTCATTTAAAAAGTCTTTTAAAGTTTGTACAAAAATATAATGCATGTTAAAAATACGCAAATGAGAACAAAAGTGGTGCATACGATGCACCACGTAAAATTATAATTAAGAGACGCGGGATCACAAGTTTTCTGGCGCGTATGAACGCCCCAGCGTACATGAATATTCTAACGTGCAAAAGCCCAAAGTGGCGATATAAATAAAGATTTAATAGTGGACATATGTCCATATGGGAGAATCAACAATTTTACCACCTGCAACCTGTATATATACTTACATACACACGTACTATATATATATATATGTATATATATATATATATATATATATATATATATATATATATATATATATATATATATATATAGAGAGAGAGAGATATAGAGATATATATATATATATATATATATATATATATATATATATATATATATATATATATATATATATATAGAGAGAGAGAGAGAGAGAGAGAGAGAGAGAGAGAGAGAGAGAGAGAGAGAGAGAGAGTGTTTGTGTGTGCAATTGAAATTCTACTGTCCTAGTCTAGACAAAACCAGTAAATTCTCCGTCCAGTGTTCAGTGGAATGCGGTAGGTCGCAACCAAGGATAAATAAAGTTAGGGGGCTACGAACCTCAAATTAAAATGAATCTATTGAAACAGATAAGCCTGATATTACGCAGACGATGCATGTTCCGGCAACCTCACTGCTTGAGAGTTAAAATCCGAGTCTGAAGACTTAAACAGTTAATTAATTTCCTAACAACTCCACAACGCCGAATTAAAAGGGGAACAATAACTGAATATGATATGGAATAAAAAACGACACATGTGCCTAGGGCTTCTAGCAGAATCAATTAACCTACGAAATGCCAAATATTACCAATTAAAAAATAAAATAACAATCCCCATCCGATGGACACCCAGAGGCAATTTATTCATACAAAAGACAAAAAAAAAAGCTTCCGCTGCGGTCGCCTCATAGCCCTATTCACGAGAGGAGTTCAAATTCGAAATATCGTACAAAAGAAGATAACAATACCTCGAAACAATGGCCAGCCAGGTCTGTCAGTTTGTACAAAACAAGATAACATTAAGTCGGAAAAGTGGCCAGGCAGGTCTGTCTGTCTGTCTGTCTGTCTGTCTGTCTGTCTGTCTGTCTGTCTGTCTGTCTGTCTGTCTGTCTGTCTGTCTGTCTGTCTGTCTGTCTGATCGCACAAAAGAAGATAACAATGTGTCGAAAAAATGGCCAGGCGGGCCTCTCTGCCTGTCTGTCTGATGGTACAAAAGATAACAACGGGTCGAAACAATAGACAGGCAAGTCTGTCTGTCTGTCTGATCATACAAATGACGATAACGAGTCGAAACAGTGGTCTGTCTGTCTGTCTGATCGTACAAATGACGATAAAAATGAGTCGTAACAATGGCCAGGCAGGTCTGTCGGTGTGTGTGTGTGTGTGTCTGACCGTACAAAAGAAGACATTAAGTCGAAACAATGGCCAGGCAGGTCTGTCTGTCTGTCTGTCTGTCGTCCCGTGCCGCCTCCATCCATCGTTAGGAGCCGTTTGAGCGCTCGAAACAGATGTGGTTTTGGTAACGAGGTTTCGATTAGTTCCGGTGACTACCTGGCTTTGCTGTGACTGCGACACCAGAGGGAGGGAGGAGGGAGGGGGAGGGAGGGAGGATGGCAATCATACGCAATTGTGGCACTATTTACCAAGGGGGTGATGCAATCGGGGATTGAGTGGAGTGGGGGAGGAAGGATGGGGGGAGGGGACCTCACCAGTGTGAGTGCCAATCTGATACAGGTCTGGAAACAAAAAGGTACAAGTACCATGAAATGGGGGTGGACGCATTAACGACTGGATGAGAGAGAGAGAGAGAGGAGAGAGGCGGGGGTTGCCAATCTCATACAGGTCTGAAACAAAACAGGTACAAGTACCATGAAATGGGGTGGACATTAACGACTGGAGAGAGAGAGAGAGAGAGAGAGAGAGAGAGAGAGAGAGAGAGAGAGGGGCGGGGGTTGCCAATCTCATACAGGTCTGGAAACAAAACAGGTACAAGTACCATGAAATGGGGGGTGGACGCATTAACGACTGGAGAGAGAGAGAGAGAGAGAGAGAGAGAGACGAGAGAGAGAGAGAGAGAGAGAGAGGGGCGGGGGTTGCCAATCTCATACAGAAACAAAGAGTACAAGAAATGGGGGCGGACGCAGAGAGAGAGAGAGAGAGAGAGAGAATGCAAATGGGGGACTGAATTAAAAACCCTGAGAGGGAAACAAAACCAAATGCGCTAAAAAAAAAAAAAAGTAAATTCAATTAAGGGAAGAAAACGAATCCCATTTGGGAGGGAAGCAACTCCCAATTGGGTTACGTGGCACAGCTACCTGAGGAAGAAGAAAAACACACCTTGAATGCAAGAGGGAGAACAATATGTAAATAAGGGACAGAAACTAATCCGTTTTGGGTTAATTAGAGGAAAACTTGTGGGAGTCACACACACACACACTCTAAATAGTCATTAAGAGTGGGAAGAGAAACAAAATAAGACAGGACACTTTACTAAGGAAGGGGGAAGCAACATCCAACGTAATAAAATAAAAAAAAAAACATATTATGATACCCGCATCAAAGCCAATCTGACTGGGAAACAAATGCCTAACGAGAGAGAGAGAGAGAGAGAGAGAGAGAGAGAGAGAGAGAGAGAGAGAGAGAGAGAGCAAAATTCATTTTGGAAAGAGACATGAACCCGAACCCAACTGAGTTCGGGAGAAGCATCAGCAAAACCCTACTGAGGGTAGATACATTACGCAAAACCCAGTGAAGGGAAGGAAAGACGAGAATCAATACACATAAGAGGGAAGGAGAGAGACATGAAACAAAACTTAGCTGAAGGAAAGGGGAACACGAAGGAAAACTCAATTCAGGCCGAGACCTGAAGCGAAAAAAACAACCAATTGGGAGGGTTGCAGGATTGCAAGGCCCAAGTTCAGTTCATAAAAATGAGTCCAAGACTGATGCAAATACCCACCACAGAGGATCTCCTCCTCCTCCTCCTCCTCCTCCTCCTCCTCCTCCCTCCTCCTCCTCCTCCTCCTCCTCCTCCTCCTCCTCCTCCCTCCTCCTCCTCCTCCTCCTCCTCCTCCAACCTTAGGCTGGTAAATATTAACATCAACAGCATCGGGGCATTCAACTTCTGGCCTTCCCTTTCTCGTTAAAGATGCGAGTGGATTATCAACTTTCTTCCACGACTGTTTTATTTTTGTTTACCTTTTAATGAATGGAAATTACATCTAAATCACCTGTCAGTATAGATTCTTTTTAAGGAAATTAATACGAGTTCCATTAACTGCTCTATGTCCATAGATACCCGACCACGATACCTCATATGAGAGAGAGAGAGAGAGAGAGAGAGAGAGAGAGAGAGAGAGAGAGAGAGAGAGAGAGAGAGAGAGAATCATATCTACGTACTGACGTCACTGAACCAGACATCTAGACACCGAACCTCAACGTCTCAAAACATATGAGAGAGAGAGAGAGAGAGAGAGAGAGAGAGAGAGAGAGAGAGAGAGAGAGAGAGAGAGATCGTATCTACATACTGACGTCACTAGCGAAAGCCTCCTAGACACCAAACCTCAACGTCTCAAACGAGAGAGAGAGAGAGAGAGAGAGAGAGAGAGAGAGAGAGAGAGAGTGAGTCATAACTACATACTGACGTCACTGAAGCAAACCTCACAACACCAACCTTCCATAACTCAAACATAGAGAGAGAGAGAGAGAGAGAGAGAGAGAGAGAGAGCACTTTACATCTCCCATCTTTATGGGACCGGTAAAACTTGCCGCTGTTTACATCAGCGAAACCATTTTAAATCAACAGTTTTCATTGGACATGCGACCTCTTCTGCACCATTCCTGTGCTTGAATATTCAAAAGGAAACAAAAAAAAATCAAGCAAAGAGTCGTTCAAACTGAAGCAAATCTCTCTCTCGATGAACAGGAAGATAAACAACCGGACGAAACCTCATTTCGTTAAAATAAAAATAAGAAAAAACTGGCAACTCTATCTGACACAGGAACAAAAAATGGTGGACATCACAAGTGCCCTTCATACAAAAAGTGTTTTCCCAATTACAAATTCATGGAACAAATTCATGGGATAAATTCATGGGATAAGCTGACTGGGATGAAGAACCAATCACGTAGAAATTATCGACGTCTATGAGATAATGGCTCTCCACGGCACGAGTGGATTTTAAAAAGGGATTTACTAAAAAAAATGCGTTAAGTGTAATGGGGGATTATATGATGTTTCCTGGTTACGATGGCAGATTATAAAAAGAAATAGGGGAGGGGGGGGGAGTGAAGCAGGGTGCCTCATCCAAAACAAAATAAAAGGAGCCTTTTCATGTGCTGAGAATTGAATACAAAGCTGCATTGAGAAATATGAAAACAAAATTTCATACAGAAACATGAATGCATAACTGCTGGGGGTATCTCTTTTCTACTGCATAAAATGTCATTAATTTTTTTTTTTTTGTCTATAGTAAACCCACTTACAGGCAGCCTTATACCTCACTGAAAATGCATGAACAAAAGTATAGTATTCACGTACTCAAAGGCAACGAACATCAAGATGAGCAAATAAAAGGAACAATCACTTTCTAAGCAAAGCAGAATTTCCTTTCAACATTAAACTTCACATACATATACCCGGGGACTTCAGGAGTCTTGAAAGTTGAAATTAAGGAATTTGAAATAAAATTAAAGGACCAAATATCTATCAATAAAAATAAGCAGTAGAGATACACCACTACGCAATGCTCTATTCAAGACCTGTTCACAATATAACCACAGTCAGTCTCTCTCTCTCTCTCTCTCTCTCTCTCTCTCTCTCTCTCTCTCTCTCTCTCTCTCTTCTCTCTCTCTCTCTAAGATTTTTGCTTTTTGTTAAGCACTACCGTGCCAACACCATAAAAAATGACTGTAACATATGATAGGGTTGAGACACCAAGTACCGTCTTAAGCTCGGAACGAGGTGACATCAGTCTGCATATGCATCCGGTGGTCATAAGTGAGACAGATTTGCTGCGCGATGGCGCTGCATGTCTAAACGTGATAGTTCACTGCCTGAAGAATATTTATATTATATGCAAAAGAAGGTACTGATCAACTCTGTTTTTCATATGTAGAGGTAAACAACGGATATGGAAAATAAATTTCTTTAAACATATATATATATATATAAACAACTATATATATATATATATATATATATATATATATATATATATACACATATATATATATAAATACTATAAATATATATATATATATATATATATATATATATATATATATATACTATACGCAAATACTGTAAATGAAGAACTTCATAGTCCCCATTTCTTTTCTACTGGTAAAATAAAATGGATGACAACTGCAATTGCATGTGTTTATCGCAGATTTTTGTGTTTACTTCACTTCAAGTAAATAGCATTTGTCTCTACTTAAATTTCCCTGCAACAACATTAAAGCAAAACTTTTTAAAATCCTTTTACAAACTTCGCTACTCTATCTTCTACTCTTGGACAGTGTTATTTTTTTCCCTCAACAACGTCGAAAACCCTTCCCTCTTTCGATATAAACCTTTAGGACAAAATGAAAATCCCCGTAAAAGGGGTGCAAGTGCCTTTCCCGTCGAAAACCATATACCACCGAGGCAAACCTCTAAAATACAACCCTTTCTCCGGAGAGCCGCGATATAATTCACACTTTGGTGAAGACAAAAGGCATCTGAGTCGCCCAAAACTCCATGTTTCTGGTTTAGGGGAAGAGAGATAGAAAGAGAGAGAGAATCGTTCGAAGGAAGGAGACGTCCCATCTGAGAAAGTGAATGCGGAGGACGCAGTAACACCCGAGAGAGAGAGAGAGAGAGAGAGAGAGAGAGAGAGAGAGAGAGAGAGAGAGAGAGAGAGCAAGGAAACAGAATTACCTGAACCAAGTTAAACGGTTCATTTATAAAATCATCCATATGAATAAAAATATAAATTTATTAATATGGATTATCAATAAAAATCTTTCTGAATAAAGCAGGATTACATATTAAAATCATTTTTATCACATAAGAAGTAAATAATTAAACCAGTGCCATAAATGAGAAATGCCAAGGAAAAGTACTTGACACGTGAATGAATGGCACAAAGAATTCAAAGAATTCGTTTTCAAAGGAGGAATATGAATACATCACCATTATAAAATAAAAGTGAAGAATATTACAGTTTTCTTTACAAACTCCACGGTCTACAAGGGACACAAAACATTTTCATAAGAACGTTTTCTTTCCTTTTTATCATCTCAAATCTTTAGAACAATTAAAAGTAATTGAAAAGAAAACTACAAAATTCGCCAAAGAAAATACTGGAAAGAAATGGAGGTCTCAGACAGCATATTCTTTACGCATAAAAGCACTTTTAACGATCAATAGATTATTCTGCAACAAAGACTAACAACTGCCTAAAATCCAGTACACATTCTCAAAACAATTTTGCATTAGCAAATATGTAAATAATCAGTTTCTGGCAAAGATCAACCTCTAATCTTAAAAGACAGTTTCCCGATCAAGAAAATGAATTTGTTACATACATAAGAAAAAAAACGGAAAATAAAGTGAATATTAAAAAGTTAAAGATATAACGACGATGATGATACTTGAAAAATCAGTGACATTTACAAAAAAATGATGATAATTATACTTGGAAACTCAGGGAGGATGATAAATCTATAACCAACGAAGATATTTTCATAAATATTCTCTCAAACGTACATAGTAAATGCACACTACATATATATATACTGTGTATATATATATATATACTATGTATATATATATATATATATATATATATGTATATATACATATATATATATATATATATATATATATATATATATATATATATATATGTATGTATGTATATTACATCGCAATCACAGAATCTTACTCATCCCCACCAAAAATAAATAATACTCTGGGACACAAATTTTAAGGAACGTTAAGACCATCAAAGCACCCTTTCTCAACATTCCAAATTGCGGAGGTCTCGAGGAACGAATACTCATAAAATCTGAGTTGGCGCATTACCTCAAATCCCGGGGAAATTTGTCGAAGATTCCCATCGCGATCCCCAATTTGCTAACGTAATGCTTCGCAAATAAAAGTCTCAACGCCCTTCTTGCTTTCCGTGACGGTATATTTCTTT
>NC_089777.1:24014036-24024036 GCF_040412425.1 Macrobrachium rosenbergii | reverse complement strand
TACAGGGCTAAATTTAACCAATGAATGAAGAGTCTGGCATTGTTTCATAACTTAGAACAGTTGTGTTTTTAAATTTATAATAGTTATTCTAAACTTAGAACAATATTATTCTAAATTTAGGAAAGTTATTCTAAAGCACAACCGACTTATTTCGTGAAGACACTGAGCATTGCTGCCCAAACTAAGGAACACCAGAGCAAAATTTAGCAACGAAAAAAATAATAAATATATCTGTGAGCGTCACAGGCACTGGCTAAGTGAACTTTCCTTCTTGGGTGCGATAAACCTCTCTCTTACACAGAGGATTAGAGGATTCAGGAAAGAAACCGGGATGGTATAGAGTTTCCTCAGGAGGAATTTTCTGGATTTATACCTAATCAGTGAGGGAATAAAGACCAAAGTGCTATAAGGTGACTGAGGAAGGGCCAGCAGGAGCAGAGAATCAATGGGTGCCAAATTATAATTTTCTGCCAGCGTTGCACACTCCTGGTTATACAATATCAGATTCTGGAGGGTCTCTAAAGAACAAGATTCTGTAGAGAAAATTAAGTTCTTGATAACATGAAGCGCCAGCCATTTATTTTTCTCTCAACTAAAAAAAAAAAAACTTTGCCTACGGTACATGATGAAAATCGGTTACTATGCTAAAAGCAATCAATAGGTCCCATGTTTTGTCTTACAAAAGGTCTCTTTCATATTTCTATTGACTTTTTTTTATATAAATACATAAACAGCTGCATTACATTAATATATTATCAGGCAGGATACAATATATATATATATATATATATATATATATATATATATATATATATATATATATATATATATATATATATATATATATATACATACACACACACATATACATACATATATATATATATATACAGTACATATATAGTATATATACATACATACATACAAAAAAAACATATAAACATCTACAACATAAAAAGCTGAATATCTGCATTATAAGAGGGCGAATATGACAGACGCGACCTAATTTTTCATTTCCAAGAAAAAAACCTACTTAAAAGAGTAAAGTTGAGACGCGAGACCCGGCTTCTTTTCCTTCCTGGTAATACTTTCTAATTTCACGCTGTCTATGGAGTGAGACGGTGCTCTGCCCTTCTCGGCTGGAAAAATAATTTTCCAAAATGACTTCCAGCCAAAAGATAACGACGTGGAGGTATACCGGTGACGTTAGCATTTGTCCCCAGCGTCCTAAGCGACGCTGTTACCAACTTCGATGGGACTTAATCTTTCATCTCAACGATAAACTGTCAAATGTCAAGAGCTAAAAAAAAATTGCTGAAACGATATTAACCTTTTGTACTTTTCTCTCTCTCTCTCTCTCTCTCTCTCTCTCTCTCTCTCTCTCTCTCTCTCTCTCTCTCTCTTACGGGACCACGAGGAAAAGGTAAGGTAAAAATAAAAGATAAAATAAAAACAAATAACATAAAAGTCTCAATCCAGTGTGCATTCGTGACCTTAGCAGTGATTTGGGTAATAAGGTGTTAGAAGACTGTGGTTGGTCGCAGCTAGGTTGAAAAGACATTAAGAGAGAAAAATAAAAAATTAGACGTGAATATTCTCTATTCACTGAAAATGTATACTGTCGAAACGGGAGGGTTTCGACAAGGTAATTCTCACCACACGGGGATGGAACCATTTATAAACTATTCAATAGATTCTCTCTCTCTCTCTCTCTCTCTCTCTCTCTCTCTCTCTCTCTCTCTCTCTCTCTCTCTCTCTCTCTCTCTATATATATATATATATATATATATATATATATATATATATATATATATATATATATATAATTTTTCTAGACAAATAAATGTAAAGACACGCACACGAACGTAAAAAAAACAATAAAGTATACGTAATTCTTATTGGCTGAAAAAAATTCACACACGTAACGATTCCCATCACTCTCTCTCTCTCTCTCTCTCTCTCTCTCTCTCTCTCTCTCTCTCTCACACACACACACACACACATATGCCTAATGCCCAACAAGAGAATAGCATCCTCTGCTTTGGAGACTTGATATGTGAATAGTGATTACATCAGGGTTTTGAGACATCTGGAAATACGGCTTGGAGGAGACTAAAGGGAATTACAGTGCTAAGATACCATTACGAAAACTGTGTCTGAGAAAAGTGAGAGAACGGGACTTTATGGAAGTAATGCAAGGAAGGAGGATCACTTAGGATTGAAATGCAAGCAAAAACACGATCTATCTGTCAAGTAATCAGTTACATTTGTGGGAGGGCGGAGTTACTAAATTTCTAACAACACTTTACAGAGAGGAGACCTCTGGGAAAAGAAAAAAAAAACTTGAAATAAAGCGTTGTGAAGGCGCCTTGACACCGTAACCTGATTTACGGAAATGGAAATCGAGTTGCTTCAACCTTGACTAACGGGATCGCCTAAAAACGGGGAAGGCATGGGTCCATAGAACGCTGATTTTTATCGGGGGTCTGACAATATCACGGAACATAACCCCATCGCCATAAAAGGACAACCAACCGTGAAATACGGTGGGCTCGCAAAGATTACGAATCCTACAGGAATTTTACGGTAATCAACAAGAATATTAAACTTTCCATTTTTGTCAACTGACGGAAAAAGTCACAAGACAGGGTTGTTTGATGAGTAAATTGCAACTGTACTATATATTAATGGTGTCATATCCTTACTGCACATCATTCCTCATATATAATGAAGTCATGCACGCCAGTACCGTGAGTCAAGTAAGTACTGTTTAACGGACGACATAAGCTTGCTGTATATTGAATTTTTTTCTTTTTTTATAATGGTTTCCCTTCACCAATTGTAACTAGCGTCCTTTGCACAAGATTTCAGCAGTTTTATGATAAAAAAAATAGTCGATATCTTTAGTACTTACAAATGAAACATCATCGTTTCAGTAAATACTACTTCTGAATACGTGACATGCTCGATAATTAAAATCACTGGCAAAGACGTCGAGTTAGAATTGATGAAGGGGAAACTATTATAAAAAAAAAAAAAACTCGGTAGACAGCAAACTTCAGTCGGCCAAAAGTAAAATTCAGTAGAGATCAAACTTACTTCGGCCATCAAACGGTAATTAACCGAACTCCTGGCAGTTAACGCATAAATATTATACATGGAAATTATGCGTAATAGGAACACGACACCATAAATACACAGCACAGTTACAATTCACTCATCAAACGTCCCTGTCTTAAGTGATGGATAGGAGGGTTTCCATAGCAACATAATCGTCAAATCTGAAACGATTTCCCTCACCCCCTACCCACCAAAACAGGATGCAGTCTCATGTCGGGAGCCTGATGATTATATATCTATCAAGCGTCATAAAACTCTTAATACACAAACGGAGACACGCATGAAAACATGGCCTCTGCCGATCTTTATCATTGGAGTTAAAAGAACTTTTTAATTAAACCATCCCTGTCACGGAATATAAAGTCATTTGAAACTACTGTATGCCTGTGTCACTGGAAATACAATGAATTGAGATACATCTACGTAGATGGAATGCAGATAAGAAAAAAACATCCCAGAAACCTGCCTACCACCCCAGTACGAAATTAAATAAACACATAAATAAATAAATAAATAAATAAATAAATAAATAAAAAGAGTGAATGAACCAAGAAACATATCAACCACAAATCTATTAAATACTGTGGCCAAATATCATCTACAAACAACTCCACGGATTCTCCAAATTTCCCCGCATTCGCCTGAGGCAAATACCTATGAACATAATCTCGATTAATGAGGCAAATCAATTAAAAGGGGTAAGATCACACAATGGATAGACAAGAAAATTAACACGATGAAAGAATTATAATATTTAATAAAAGGGCCATGAATTGCTGGAATTGCACGATGAGGGGAATCTGAGAATTTCATGAAGCACAAAGAAGAAATGACGAGTCCGATGAATAACAAGAGGGGAAATGAGTCGAATGAATAACAGAAGGGGACATGAGGTACAGAAGAAAGGAGGTGAAGCGAACGAGGGTATAAGGAAGATTAGTGTAACAGGACGTGAATGGAATGGAATACTGTATGAAATATAAAGACATACTACAAATTCCTTCCATAAACTGGAAGAAATAAATGATAAATATTGCTATTTTTTATCACTCTTTACTGTTGTCTTTTACAGATGTGGGAAGATGAAATAGCAATTACAATAAATAATACTTAAAACACCACAATTAAGAAACAAACAATAGGTATTTACTTGAATATTATACAAAACTATGAGATTCAATATGAAACTAGTGACCTCTATCGGCCTGAATTTCAAGTAACAGCGAATATTGAAATATATAAGAAATCTACTGGCATCAAGTTATATTTATAAAGGACGGGGAAAAAATATAATGGCATGTAAAACTATGAACAATGACTTGAGCTGAAGGACTGCAAGCCATTTATCACTTAAAAGTTTCATGAAATTTAGGGGCCAACGAATAAAAATTAAAAAAGCAAAAAGTATAATGGAAAAATAAGATAAATGATGTATTGATGGACAATGACCAAAGAAGTTCATGCAGAGGAAAATAAAATATGAAGCAACGTTTCAGAGAAATGTGTTAAAGGAAGCACTGAGTGAAACTGAGCTTGGTGAAGCTTTAAGCGAGGAACGAAGCTCGTCAGGTGTAAGGGAGATACGACACGAGTTCGTTACAGAGGAGAAGCTTCAGAAAGCATATTAAGCTCCTAACAACATGGGATATGTGCTACCATAAATTTCCTGATAGCTTTTAACTCTTAAAACCACTGCTAGATGTGAGCTCCGGAGAGAAAATATCCAGAGAAGATTAATAATGTAGTATATTAGAACTTTTATAAATATAATTTCATACAATCACCGATATTTGTTTACGTTAGATAGCCTTACAATTAATTTTCTAGAGAGAGAGAGAGAGAGAGAGAGAGAGAGAGAGAGAGAGAGAGAGAGAGAGAGAGAGAGAGAGAGAGAGAACCACAACCTATGCTACACAAATTGTAATTTTAAAATCCTTATATTTCTATACAAGCTGAAATGCTGTTAAAATAAAAAAGCGAGACACTTTTAAGTCATGTTATCCAATAGTTCCTAGGATTACAAATAATCAAATTCTAAAATGCTAAAATGCTGACATTTCAGATGTATGACACTCTGAATACACTCTCTGTCTCTTTGTCATGAAGTTTATATTCAAATTACTTCTTCACTGGCAAATCAGTAGTTTCGAAGGATATCAAACGCAAAAAATTACAATCACGCAAGCCAAGAGAATACAGCAATAGTTAAACGTGATGGAAGATATCCGTAGACTTTACCACTGTTAAACTTGGCCACAAATCCCACCCCATTGTAAAGACCACTTACATTGTAAGTTAACGTCGGAGAGCAATCGATAAAGGATTTAATGTACCAGAAAGTATATCTATTGTGAGGTCTGTTCAGTTACATTCACAGATGAATGACGGCACCTGACTAAATTCGGAATACCAGTCCAAGAACAATGGCCAATTCAATGTTTTTAATTAAAAGCGAAATGCAATTAACCAGAAATTTACAAAGAGAAAAAAAAATGAAATGATGAACCACATGAATTTATTATTACACTCTAATATGCATGACTGAATAAAAGAAAGGAAATGAGGAATGGAGCGATAAGGCAACAAAGAAATAAAGGAAGATGGTTGTTTGTGAAAAACACAAAAATAAACATAAGAAACAAAAGGGGATCCACTTAATGTGATTATAAGGAGGGCGAAATAAAGAAAAGCGCACTGATTTGCCAGTGGAGAGGTAATTTGAATAAAAACTTCATGACAAAGAGACAGAGAGAGTATTCAGTGTGTCATACATCTCAAATGCCAGTTTTATTTTTAACCCACGATAAATTCTGAGGAATATTGTATGATATATATGTATATATATATATATATATATATATATATATATATATATATATATATATATATATATATATATATACTGAACCTTTTTAACAAGAACATACAACGTACAAACACTACCATAATAAGCAAAAGCTGATGCAACCATACATCTACATACGTATACATTATGTATTCATCTATCTATCTATCTATCTATCTATCTATCTATAATGTGTGTCTGTGTGAGTGCGTGCGTGCGCGTGCGTACGTACATACTTACCTCTTGGCCGGGGACGGTGAGATACCCCATGGTATGCGCTTTCTGTAGCTTGCCCCTGACCACCTTACAGACAATCTTGATCTTGGCCCACTGGCTGAGCTTTCCGCTGCCGTTCTTGCCCATGACCCCAAGCTAGTCTGTGGGGGGAGTGGGGCCTCCAGCGGAGAGGGGGTAGTGGTGGTAGTAAAAGAAAGGAAAAGGGGGTGGGGGTAACTCCTGTCCCGTAGTGCGGCTGACTCCAAGAGCCCCCTCGGGATCACAAAACCCCGGGACGCGCGGGATGCGTCATCTTTCGCCGTGGGATATGGCCACCACTATGAACGCTTCTAATCGGATTCGGTCACCAGAGAGGCCGTTAACTCACCAAGGTACAGCAGCATCGTCGGTAATGACATTCAGCGTTATTAACATCGTTTGTCACGGGATCACTTTTATCTTTTTCGTCTGTCCGGAGAAAGAGAGAGAGAGAGAATTCAGTTCACAATTCGTTTTACCCCATGCTTAAATGGCATGAGGACTTTTTTTTTTTTTTTCTAAAGCATTTTAATCACAGAGGAGGAAAATGAAAACGGGAAACATCACATACATTTCTCGTCGGATGTGCTGAAGTGCATTTCTGGCGAACTATATTCGAGAACGTTAACCATTTTCCATACATAAACACATACTGCACTGGTTTCAACTCCCGTAAAAAACCAAATTTCAACGGAAAACCACCACTTCTATTGCCCCCCTTTATGGATAAGTACACAAGCCGAACTGCGTAGTTTAAGTTCTACAGGGGTACGTTTGCAGGAGAGAGGGGGTGGAGGAGAAGAAGGGGGAGGAAGAGGAGATGGAAGGACAAGGACGGGAGGAAGAATAAGGAGGAAACGAGGGAGGGGAGCTGAAACTAGGGGACCTCGAACACGCCACGACCATTCCTTCCGAAAGGCGGTCAGTGGAAAGCCTGGCGTTAAACTGTGGCTTGCTTATGGCGTTCCCAACCCATACATGTGCATTGAACGAGTCTCCACCGTAAGCGTTATTAGGTAAACACTCTATACGCCCACCACCACTTTCGACGCCCCTACCGATTCGACACCGCCTTCGTCTCGACACGAGCTCCTTCCTTCCTTCCTTCCTTCCTCCTTCGTTTCGAACTCTTTCCTCCCCTTCTCCTGCTACATCTTGACTCTTCTCGGTGAGCAATTACGTAGAACTTATTATGGTTTTCCTTCCGCAGTTCTTAAGAGAGAGGACAATGATATTTACAGTATATAATAATCGTAGTCGTTTCGTTTTGAATGTGTCGTTTCAAGTATAATCTGAAATGTCAATAAAGCATTTTAAATATGACTCTTTAATTCACAAGGTAAATATACAAAGATTGAAGGAGATACGTCCACAAAATATCAAAACATCATCAGTCTGGGATTGGGATGTAAATATGTCCGCCATCAAAAATAACATAATCTAACATATTTTCCACGGAACTTCCCGTAAGATACAATCATACACAATTTGCTTTTACGAGAAATCCCTAACTAACCAAGACACAGGCCATACGACATGAGAAAAATAAAACCTTACATAAATTGAGAGGACAATTTTTCAAATTCCATTACAAAATAACGTACTGCATATAGTAAATTTAATTTAGTCCACATGAGGATTCGAGCATAGAGAGAGAGAGAGAGAGAGAGAGAGAGAGAGAGAGAGAGAGAGAGAGAGAGAGAGAGAGAGAGAGACTTGAAACGTCTAAACTCACAAACAACAACGGCAATACCTGCCCCTTCTCTCTCTCTCTATCTCTCAACAACTACACTAATACCTGCCCCTCTGTCTCCCCCACTCTCTCGCTGCAGAGAGAGAGAGAGAGAGAGAGAGAGAGAGACTTTCCAATCTTACGTTAATGACAACCCGCTCTCTCCTTGTTCTGTCTCTCACTGCCAAGAGAGAGAGAGAGAGAGAGAGAGAGAGAGAGAGAGAGAGAGAGAGAGAGAGAGAGAGAGAGACTTTCCTCGCTCGCTTGCTCGTCTCTCAACAACTATAGACATTCCTGCCCCTCTAACTCCCCTCTTACTCGCTGACGAGAGAGAGAGAGAGAGAGAGAGAGAGAGAGAGAGAGAGAGAGAGAGAGAGAGAGTGTGTGTGTGTGTCAGGGCAAGAGGCACTGCCGGATTGTGGAGGTCCTCGCAGAAGAAGATGCCGTCCGGAGGAGATTCCTCTGGTGAAGTAACATATTATTCTCAGGCAGGACCACTTTAACCAAAGCGCCACAAAACGGTGTCGTCACAGTGCCACCGCTAGTGGTGCTGATGCTGATACTGATGCTGCTATGCTATTGCTCTCAGGCAGCGCGTTAGCACCTATTTATTCCTTCTATACGACGTTATTGATCCGTGTTCGCTGCATTCACTGATGCAAGTCGCCATCAATGCATTCGACCCATTGGGACGGATTTGCGGGCTTAGGAAGTTGGTTGGTGCGCTGGGCATTCCAAATCTTCTTAGTTCTTATCAGGAAGTTTTCACACATGTTTATATACAGTACATGCACATGGAAAACCTCTGTATGTAAGTATGTATGTATACATAGATGCTTCTGTATATATACACGGATGCATCTAAGTAACATACATACATACCTGTATAAAGAGGCATCCATGTACATGTATATAAACATGTGGGAAAACTTCCTATGTATATATATATAATATATATATATATATATATATATATATATATATATATATATATATATATATATATATATATATATATATATATATTATATATAATCAATTAGTTTCCCTATCATGGAACAGACACACAAATAACATATCAATGCCACATTCAAACTTCAACTGATGAATCGTGGGTGAGTCCTTATTCGGTAAAACTTCCACAGCAACAGCTCAATAGCTGCTTCCTACATCTTCGCAGAAGGCTCATCAGCGCGAAAGAGACACTGATTTATATCATGGATATTCTTGTAATTTCGAATATCCGTCTAGCACTCTACAGGGATAATGAAGAACTCTTACCTTACAATTAAGTGGGTCGCTATGTAACCAGAAAATCAGTTGTTGAGGCTGTTTAAGAAACAGGGTTCTTCGTGCACAGAAATTATGAAGCAATTGTTCCACCTATATTTCCGGATTATCCGAATTCACAACAGCATTACATATCCCGCAGAATTCCTGCTCTAAGCGAGGAAATAGCAGAATGGAGTATTAAGCCTAATCTCGCAACGAAATCTAACCTAGTCTTACTCGACTAAAGCTTAATTTAGTGAGAAAACACTAGTATTTAACTTCGCCTTGCAATATGACCTAGCCTAACCTTGCTGAACTTAATCTAGCCTTTTATTGCATTTCATCTCTAACTTTTCCTTTCATGGAATTAAACGACAATCACGAACGACAAAGCGACAATTAATTTTCAAAGCACAGGTAACAAAACCGTCAAAAGACAATAATGAAAGCATCAATAACAATACACAAGTGAAAAATGCGCCGAAATTTCTTCGGCGTAATCGAGTTTTCTGTACAGCGTATAATGCTGTATGAAACTCTCTGCCGGCCGTGGTGGCCTGTGTTGTTTCGGTGCCAGACGTACGATTCTGGTTAAGTTTAACCTTAAATAAAATAAAAACTACTGAGGCTAGAGGGCTGCAATTTGGTATGTTTGATGACTAAAGGGTGGATGATCAACATACCAATTTGCAGCCCTCTACCCTCCGTAGTTTTTGAGATCAGAGAGCGGACAGAAAAAGTGCGGACGGACAGACAAGGCTGGCACGATAGTTTTC
>NC_089777.1:24004036-24009036 GCF_040412425.1 Macrobrachium rosenbergii | reverse complement strand
CCTCACTCTCCAGAATCTTGACTCAAATCTATCAAGAGAGCAAAGGTCTTTAAGTAGTTACAAAAACGTTATAAAGGTCCCCGCCAAAGTCCACCGCCATGTAAATGGATTTGGCTTTCTCTCTCTGTCCTTTCCCTATCTTTTATACTAATATCCCCTCTCGGTTATCACAGGGGATTAGAACTCTTCTTTCCCATATAAGCCGATCCTGGCAGACTTAACCCCTTTTAAATACTCAGCTGTGGCATTAGAGTTTTAGGTAGCATAAGACGCAAATATTCAAAATGAAATCAAATAAATTTTGTATTTTTCGTAATACAAAAAGTAAATTTTGTATCTTACAAAAAATAAATTTTGTATCTTATTGAATTTTACAATATGACAATTAAAAACATTTAAGATGTCTTTATACCAAAGATTTTATACATTTTTTAAAATAATGTTTGAATGAATGAATTAATCTATTTATTTATTTGTGGTTACCTTACCCCATTTCTCCTAACAATTTGTGGTGCCAGAAAAATTAAGCCTTCCGGTTTTGGGGTTAAGTTGTTATCTTAAGTTCCTTTCTTTGAATTCTAGCTGGGTCCACTGCTGGGGGTAGGCCAGGATCGAACCCCGGGCCTTACGAGTGCAAGCCCACATACCTTCCAAAAAATGTCAAAAATTATTGAGTCATCGTAAATAAATAAAAAAAGTATATCAATATATTTTCATGAAAATATTTGCAATGCGTGAATGTCGAAATTTGGGGGTCACCATAAATCAAATAAAAAAAGTATATTAACACATAATTAAATAAATATTCGCAAAAATACAAAAGACTTGGACAACGTGGATTAATTTTCCCATTTCATAAATATTCTCCCAATCTACTGCATTACTGAATACAATCATACACTGTACAATTTATTGTGGATTTTCCCAGACTTTTTTTCTGCCTCTGTAACAACACATGACAAAACAATAAATCGTCGTTATTACTGCCAGCTGAAACACTCATTTCAGAATTAATCTCGCCGTGAAAACATTTAAAAAAATCAAACACAATCTATATATATATCATCGACCACGACACAACAAAAAATATGGCAAACATGACGGAAAGTTTTATTTACCCGAAAAACTGCCACCATATTACCGTGTACCCTGACTAAACACGAGGGGCTTGTTATGTAAACAATAGCTGTGTGTATTTTGAGTCTTACGAGGTGGAACAAATACCGACTGTTTGGAATGGGAGTCGCGCATTCAGTTGCGAAATTATCTAACAATTCTTAAGAATGGGCATCACGGCTATTTTTATGTGGATTCTCAGCAAATCCCATATACCAAAGAAAGATAAAACCTTTGTTTCTATACGTAAAATTTGCAATTTTCTTAGGATAAGGGACCACATATGGGGGGTCCCATGTATAGATGTTCGTCGTTAGATAGGCTGCGCTCACACAACAGTAAAACATGTGAAAACACACGTCGGCAACTTATCACATACATCAAAAACAGGTTGAAAACACATCAAATACTTTACAAACAAGATGAAAACACATCAAAACAGGTTGAAAACCAGTCTGCGACGTATGCACGGTAAGTTGCCGACATGTGTTTACGACGTGTTTTACTGTGCCAGCCCCAGGAGAGCTTGTTAATCAGCTCAGTGATCTGATTAAACTAAGGTATGCTTAACTTTCACTGCAGCGAGGACGCTCCTTCACCCTATCCTAACTCGACCACCCTTCCCTAGACATGTCTTCAGCCCTGGACCCGTGACCCCTAAACAGCAATTGGTCAGGATCACTAGGGGACACAATTCGAAAACTTCCATATTCCAGTATCAATACCACGTCCTATTTTCCTCAATATAAATTATAATCTCTCCAAAATTAGGGGGCTAATTTTGCGGTTCATCGGGTCATTTCCGGTTCATTCTTCCAATCCAGCGAACGTATTATTCATACCCAGCCATCACAAAACTCGTGAATAACTGGGACCGCGTTCCACGATATCTAAGAGCGCCTACTCGAAAGCATCACAAAAGTCTGCCGGCACAGAACAATGAAAATAAATCGAGACGAGATGAACGGATTTAATGCTATATATCTCCTCCACTCACTCTTTTAGTGTCTCGGGTCTCACTGCGACCCAATGCATCTCATCCCAGACTGCTACGGCTTGTTATACGCGCCAGAATCACGTTGTATTTTGAAGTGGGGTTATCCTATCCTAAACCCATCTCTTTTATCCGGTTTTGAATTGAGAGAGAGAGAGAGAGAGAGAGAGAGAGAGAGAGAGAGAGAGAGAGAGAGAGAGAGAGAGAGAGAGAGAGAGATTCTACAATTAACCCATCTCTTTTATGCGGTCTTAAGGAGAGAGAGAGTTATCCTAAATTTAACCCATCTGTTTTATCCGGTCTTGAATTCAGTACGAGAGAGAGAGAGAGAGAGAGAGAGAGAGAGAGAGAGAGAGAGAGAGAGAGAGATTGTGTGCATGTGCTCACGAGTTAGCTCTATAAATTCCCACAATATTGTGGCCATCAACATTCTGGAGATATTATTTGCTTTGGAAAATATCTAAACCACAATTTTCTCAAGTTATGACACCCAAACGTTCCACACACCAGTAAAAGGTAAACTTGTCCTTGACAGATAATGATGTGCGCTACTTCAGCACGTACTGACCCTCGACATCTCTTTCTGAAAGCCTATACAAAACGAAGACAAAAACATTCCGTAAGAATCTTTGAAATTATCCAAACACTATTTGAGTACACTTGTTACCCTCAAATACGAACGTGTACCAAAACAGAACTCATTCCTCAGATCAATATTTATTCTGAACAGAGAGAACGATGCAACGAGGGTGACCAAGTTCTGCGTGATGATTATGGTTTATCACGGATCAAAAACTTTCTTGCAATATCGAGGAATAATTCTGGAGGGACGAATAACTGCAAACAATAGCTTGTGAAATAAAAAAAAATATTACCTAAATTATTTAACTTACGCAAATTAAAATAACAAAACATAAACATAACTAGAAACTACAGGCGATATATTACAGATTTAATTAAAATACATCAAATTTAGAAATCAAGCTTTTCCCCTAAAAATTCACTCCATTATACTGTTCGACTGGGAAAAAAGTCATCTACAATTAGGTTACATTAAACAAGCCCACGTTTTAGGAACAGTTTTTTGAGTAACTTAATACGATCTAGAAATGTTAGCTAAGCTTGATACAAGATCTTAATCCTACTGCATTAATGTTAAAGAATCATCAGTAACATCTACTGTAACTCCGAGGTCATTGACACCAGGATAGCAAGGGTCATGAAGAGGCGTCACAGCTAGAACTGTCTGCATTAATGTATGATACATTCGTTACAGAAATGTCAGGTGTAGACCCATCCGGTGCTTCAGGGGAATGACGCATTGTTTCTTTCGTGTGTTTTTATTTCATTTGTTTGTTTTCCTTTGCTTGGGTCGAATAACTTCATACAGTTGCTTGTCTAGTCAGCATAATTTCAGGTAAGATAAAGGGAAAGGGTAAGAGTAAAAAAAAAAATGTAAAGGAAAAGTTTCTGGTCATTGCTGTGGAGCTGGTAACCGTCTCCTCCTGAACATTCATAGTTGAGAAACTTGCAACAGACCGCAGGTCCGATTAAAGCAACAAACAACTGCTTTAATCGGACCTGCGGTCCGTTGCAACTTTCTCAACTATGAATGTTGAGGAGGAGAAGGTTACCAGCTCCACAGCAATGACCAGAAACTTTCCTTTACATTTTTTTTTTTTTACTCTTACCCTTTCCCTTTATCTTACCTGAAATTAAGCTGGCTGGACGAGCAACTTTATGAATTTATTCGCCCCAAGCAAATAAAAACAAATAAAAAAAAACACACGAAAGGGACAATACGTCATTCCCCTGAAGCATCATCATCATATGAATCAAGGAGCCCAAATCCACTCCAATATTTATCGACAGCGGACGCCCCTTTTGAAGTCTTGCCTCGAACTTCCCCTCAAAATAGACGTGGACAGCTTTAAGTTTCAACCGTGACCTACAGAAAATGTCACAATATCAAGTGCAAATAAAATATACGCCAAAGAATCTAAGCTAGGTAATGCTCTCCAGGTCCCCTGCACAGTCTGATTAAAGAGGATGGAAACCCGGGGAATATGAAAAGCGAGGTGACCTTTATTCCGCCAGTGACGTTATTTTGCATTTTGGCAGACCAGGTAGGCTACGAGGTGGTGACGAAATAATTAATTAATCAAGTTTTGTGGGCATGAAAACAACCTAAAATTTCACAGTGAAGAATATAATATTGCACGATTTTATTTTTTTGGCGAAAACAGGTCAATGCACAAATTCGCCCTTTGCAAATTGAACCAACACGACATTAAAGATTCATGTGTATAAATGAGTATTTTTCGGCAAATTAACATATTTATCTTAGATGCTTCTTGGTAAATAATCTGTACTGAGTTTCAGTTCCATCTCTCTCTCTCTCACACACACATCATATATACTGTATATGTATATATATATATATATATATATATATATATATATATATATATATATATATATATATATATATATATATATATATATATACACAAACATACATACCTACATATATCCACATACATACATACATACATATATATATATATACATACATACACACACACGTATATATATACTCTGTATATATAATTTCTTTTGCACGAACTTTTGAACTATAGTTGAAGTACCAACAAAAGCCTACCTTATTTTTAAGCTCCTGTCATTTTTTCAATTACTAAATCCTACAGGCTCTAACCCAAATGTTACCCCAAAAAATTCATCTTGGACTAAAAAAAATTCCAGGGGATATTTCATACCCAAGACCCATCAATCAGCAAGCCTTCACGAGCTGTAAAAACTGGAGAGAGAGAGAGAGAGAGAGAGAGAGAGAGAGAGAGAGAGAGAGAGAGAGAGAGAGAGAGAGAGAAAG
>NC_089777.1:23986536-23999036 GCF_040412425.1 Macrobrachium rosenbergii | reverse complement strand
TCCAGCCTCTGTTTATATAATCAATAAAACGTTCCCTCTTTTGCATGGCTGCTCTACAAAGTCGTTCAGGTTTCCCCTTTAACCTTTCTTCAGATTCCCTTTATTCTGAAGCTGTTCAACCCCTTCTCTTACCCTTTTCCTTCTACGTATCTTAGCTCAGGCTAAATCATGCTATCCAGTTCCTCGTTCAAGTAATACATTTGTACCAACTAAGAAGAAGGAAGTTAACATGATTCAACGATCCCCTTTAGAGCACGAAAACGCCAACTTAAACAGTAGAATGCATAAAGCCTGATGGATTTTAAAAAAATTATTTATTTATTATTATTTTTTTTTTTCTTCTCACTGTGACAGACTTTCTCTGGAAACAGACCTGACGTTGCAGGCTCTGTAATCCCTACAGTATTAACCCTACCCTCGAACCACCTATTTCAATCGGGTGCCTCTCCTTCGTCAGAAGTTACCTTCCCAACGCTCGACGACCGTCGGTCAAATGGGTGTTTGCAGCGCAAGGTCCTGCCCTTAGAATAATAGCCCCCGACTATCAATAACCGTTCGGCAGAATGTCGCACACTCCAGCGGTCGCCAGAGAGCGGGATTAGGTCTGTATTAAAGACGACCACGGCAAGTGTCTGTACCTGAACATGCAAAGCTAGCCTGTACGCTGCTGTACATATGGCATAATTATATCTAAGGAAGCACAACTTTAAAGGGCATAAGTTTCAAACCGCACAATTTTATTCAGCGTGACAGTAACCTACGATGACGCAGTCTTTGCTCATATTTTCAGGTGAACAATGACAACTAATTACTGTCATCAATTACACTCTAATTTTATTAATCACAGTTTTATGTTCTGTTATTAAATTCGAATTTTTAAAAGGCAGATTTAAAAATTCAAATAACAGAGTTTACATTGAATTCCTACCTAAGATTAAGAGATTTTGAAGTAAGATAAATCATAACCAAAACATGATTCTGGCTGCAATCCAACGAAGATGCCTTTAAAAGCCTTTTAAATTTGTGAAGGACAAACAATTAATTCTCTAATTTGTTTACATTTCGATGGCATAAAACGATACTAATTCCACACAAAAAAAAAAATATGAAAAAAAGGAAAACCAAATCCAGAAATTAATCCCTTTCCAGGAAAATGGTTGAGAAAAAATAAATATACAATTTTACCCCAAAAAACAACATTAAGAAAACACGATCCAAAAATGAATTCCTTTGCAGGAAAATCGTTGAGGAAAAGCAAATATACAATTTTACTTCCAAAAACAACCAAGAAAACACGATCCAAAAATGAGTTCCTTTACAGGAAAATCGTTGAGGGAAAATAAATATACAATTTTACTCCAAAAAAACAAACATAAAGAAAACACCATCCAGAAATGAACCCCTTTACAGGAAAATGGTTGAGAAATCGTAGCGAGGCCTGAACAAGCCGCCATATGTTGATAGCATATTCTCACATCAATGATAAATTCAGCCGCTAAAGCTGCTCTACCGCTGCAACGTGAAGGCATTAACACCCCTAAAAGAAAAAGCGGCATCTGACTCGCATCCCAGACACGGAACTGTTAAGAGAGGCTTTACTCTCCCGAATGCTGATACGAACTCTAATAATAATAATAATAATAATAATAATAAATAATAATAATAATAATAATAATAATAATAATAATAATAATAATAATAATAATGTATTGCTGAAGGTAATGGCCGCATCAACTGCATTCAGTTTATAGAGAGTTTTCTCTATTTTTCTAATAACTGACCACTGCCATCACCATCAACAATATATGTTTGAAAGATGGTCTACTACCCAAAAAATAATAATAATAATAATAATAATAATAATAATAATAATAATAATAATAATAATAATAATTCCTTGACGGTTATGATCCAGGCGTCCGGATTATTTGAAATATAAATTATTAAGTATGCCCATTATAACTGCAAAACCTGCAATTAAAATAAAAGTATTTCATGTTTAATATGGAATTTATACTTATTAATTTTCAGATAATGAAATGTCTAGCTTTATATCCAGTAAGTTGCTACATATTCTATTAAAAGCCACCTGGTTATTTACCAATTCAATGACCTTAATGAACTTGCGTCACAAACAATTTCAAGTACAGAAGACACTAAACCTAATCACAACTTGGCCTTTTACGAAAACATATAGCAAAATCTATAATGACATTCAAATCCAGAATTGTTACTTTAAAGACAAATCGCGTAAACAGGAATAAAAAAATTACATATAACAATATTTCAAGTTTAATGTCACAACCATAAAAAAAAAACGCATTACCGCGCACAAGCAAACAAGAGGACCGGTAATTGCTCTCTCTCTCTCTCTCTCTCTCTCTCATTTGTACCTCTGGAAATCCTTGCCAACCTTTTTCAAATCCACAACTGTTACTTTAAAGACAAGTCACGTAAACAGGAATACAAAAATTGCAAATAACAATATTTCAGTTTGGTGTCACAACCATAAAAAAAAAACATTACCGCGCAGAAGCAAATAGAGGACCGGCAAATGCAGCTCTCTCTCTCTCTCTCTCTCTCTCTCTCTCTCTCTCTCTCTCTCTCTCTCTCTCTCTCATACCTAGAGCGTTATATATCACGCAGCGTCGCGAACACGGCTGCAAAAACAAGGTTTAATTAGAGAATTGGGGCCGGATAAAAAGCGGCCGAAAGGACGTACCTGTTTACAAATTATGAAACTTGACACACCTCGCCATGCCATTTCGACCGAAATTCTCCACAGCAGCAGCAATTTCCCGACAAAACGTTTATGACAGCTTGTGAGTTTCACTCTTTTCATTTTTTTTTTAAATTCTCCTTTGGCCTTGAATTATTAAAAGGCATTTGAAGCGACAGGCGGCGAGAAAATATCATAAAGTGGCGAAAATGAACGTTTAGGATGTGTATAACGCTTTCGCGGTAATGAAGATAAGTGAAAACACAAAGCATCAGTTCTCATTAGTCAAAGAGTCAACACCGTCCTGACAATGAAGAAATAAATCACACCCACATCAAACTGTGATGCTTCTACAAAATGTTTTTACATCAAAAGAATATATTTCCCATCACTCATATTCATCAGCTTCATGACAGTCATATAAATAAATTAACCGTATATAAGCCAATAATGTTTTGCCATTTTGAAATATATTCAACCTAGAATAATTTTACATTTTTCACATTCATTTACTGTCATCCAAAAGAGGATATTACACAGCTACAACAACCTAGTATTCACGTCACCCCCTTTCCCACCCCCACCCCCTCCCCGAAACAGCCGGTCAAATGACATCTTCGCGACACGGCAAACACAGCGGGACCTGTAATGACTATTGACATTACAGCAAAGAGCTCACGATGATTATCATGAAATACTTCACTTCATAGGCAGGGACTATCCGGAAAACATTAACGTTAATATTTTTCATATTTTTTCAAGCTCCTGCACGGAACAAATGAACGGCGATTATTCCGGGGTATAATAATTCACTAATGATTAAAAAGCGTGGTGTGGGGCTTTTGGGCAAAGAAGTGAAATATAGCGGGTATTCATTGAGATGGAGTAAATACTAGCTCGTAATTTATCACTAATGGTATCAAATTTGTTATTTATAACTGGAGGGATTTTAGACGCGCATAAATATCGCCGTTTATCTTAAAAGAGATATTAGAGGTTATAATAACCGAAAAGCTTATAACCAGACGTAAATCTATTATTCTGTACATTACTCTAATAGTAACAACATAATTACAATGTAGAAATAAACCAGAGACGAACAGGAATGATCTTAATCCAACCGAATCATCATAATATTCATAAAATTAAAACATGATATTCATAAGATAAAATCATAATATTCATAAGATAAAATCATAATATTCATAAGATAAAAATATTTCCAAACCTATTCATGGACGCCATCGTCGTTTTGTTGGTAAGAAAAAGACTACCAGACATGTATGTCAATTTGATTTTATTGAATATATAAAATGAGAAGAAATTATTAATCTGTATATTAATTCAATAGTAACATCATCATCATTATCAAACTAGTGTCATGAATTCAGTCGGTATCATCATCATCATCATCATAATCATCACGATATTGGAAATAAAATTCAAAAATGCAAGAAGAAGAAATTACAAGCCCCTCTCTTCGAACTCTGCATTTTCCACATTTAAATGCAAAGGCCATTCAAAGGATTTTCCACTTCCTTGGTCTTACTCCCCCACACTCCCACTCTCACTCCCCCTCCCCCTCCCCCTCACAATCCCTCCTCTAAAAAACCTCCAATCCACTGGTCCGAAAAACGTTTGGGTCGATAAAAAGAAAAAATATTGCAATTCAAAAAAAAAAACTTCCCCCCCGGTTTGAATAAATTACTAATCTTGCGTTACGGGTGAACGAAATTGTTAAAAAATGATCGGACTTGTTCCCAAAGCATTCGTTTGACAGTGGAAGCATGATCAGGGCAGTCAGCCGATTCTTGACTTGTTTTTATCTTTAACTTTGCATTTTATTTCTATTATTTGCTCTGGTTTTTACATCCCGCATTAGCATCACACCGAGTTAAAAACTGCTTGGTAGGTCAATGGTCGCCCAGGCTTGCTTCATTTAAATATATGAGTATATATCAAAAAGCCAAATGTTTAGCCATGAATATATTTTTTCCTATAGGTATCTGTAACTTTTACCGCCGCTACAATCTGACAGTCTACGCTGTCCTAAAACGAAAAACTGCGGTATCTGCAAAATTTTCGAAATTGAGATAAGCCACCTATTGGGCCCGTGAAAACACTAATACGGAAGTTACCGCAGTTTCAGAATGATTCTTCAATGCTTTCCACGAGTATTTAGGGGGTCCCATTTGCAGTATCTGCAAAATCAATACTAAAGCAAGGAAGTATCTATCATTTTTCTCAGTTTTGTATTTTGCAGATATTGCAGCAATTCACCATAAAGTCAGCCTCACTGGCCACTTGTTTTTATAACTTACACAGAATCAAGACTTAGGATCCCTTTGCATGACAGGACGCCTAACTACCATTTCATACACTACCGTCGTTCTTGGCAGAGTGGGTATACAAATATAATAATAATAATAATAATAATAATAATAATAATAATAATAATAATAATAATAATAATAATAATAATAAAGTACAAAATAATGCCTAGACACAATTCGTTGCCTGTTTGACAAATCGTCGAATATGCCCTTTTTCAATTTTTTGAATTATCTGCATCGACGGAGGAGATTCTCTCTCTCTCTCTCTCTCTCTCTCTCTCTCTCTCTCTCTCTCTCTCTCTCTCTCTCTCTCTCTCTCACCATACATCCTGAATAGTGAGAGAGACAAACCTGACGGTGATAAAGACATACTTAGCTGAAACAGGAGATCAATGACAAAATCCGTCAATGCCGATAATTAACAACATGAATAAATGCATATCGACACTTTGCCAAAAAAAGGGGGCGAATTACCTCTCTTACTAGGGGCTTCTACTAACTTGAACGCCTAACCTTACTACTACTACTACTACTACTACTACTACTACTACTACTACTACTACTACTACTACTACTACTACTAATAATAATAATAATAATAATAATAATATCATCTGCCAGCAGACGAGAAGAATATAAGAAGAATATAGAAGACTCTCCACAAGCTACATGCCGTTGACACAGCGATTGTTTTTAATTGCACTGCTCTATAAGAGAGATTCCTTCCTAATAATAATAATAATAATAATAATAATAATAATAATAATAATAATAATAATAATAAATCACAGAAGTTTCCACGGCGTTTAATTTGCACAGAGTCTTCTCTATTCGTCTTACAATCTTTTCATCACCATGTTTCTGGTGTATCAAGTTCCCTAAGGACACATAAAGATTTCTGTTGTCTTAGGTTTATTTCCTCTAACGTGTCGACAGCGCGCTGGAAATAAACCTGGGACAACAGAAATCTTTGCGTGTCCTTAGGAAACTTGATATACCAGCTACAAGCTGATGACAAGAAGGTTGGAAGACGAATTGAGAAGACTCTATACAAATTCAATGCCGTGGAAACTTCTGTAATTTATTATTATTATTATTATTATTATTATTATTATTATTATTATTATTATTATTTCTAAGAAATTCACGAACTAAATGCCGTGGAAACAGCTATAATTTTCAACGCTACTGCCCTCAGAGAAGGTCTCCTCCTTTAATAATAATAATAATAATAATAATAATAATAATAATAATAATAATTATTATTATTATTATTACTAGAATAAATTCCAGATTATCCAGAATTTCCAGCACCTACTTTGGACATCGTCCGAATAATCTCCTCTTCCTCCTTCTCCATTTAATATACTCTAACCTTTACGACGGCGGGGTTCTAGAACAGGGAATCCTTGTTCATCAAAGTAATGGCATTCTCATACGAGCACTTTTGGAATCTACGTAAGATCTTCCTCCTCCGAATACATCCCTTCTTTTTCTCTTTTTACGTCACTTATGAGTATTAAAAGTTGATGACGTTCGAACTTGTACGATTGTGTACGTATGTATGTAAGTGTATATATATATATGCAGTATATAGTATATATATATATATATATATATATATATATATATATATATATATATATATATATATATATATATATATATATATATAAAACATTTGTGGCAATGATACTTGCTTCACCAGCAAGTGGGTTAGGTTTCGGTTCGAGACGAAAAAGAACACTTGACACACGTTCCGTAAAACTAAATGGCGATTTAGGTGAAGTAAGCAATGAATAAAGTGCCTGGTTATTACTTGACTGTGGTGAACCAAATGTCCAGATATTACAAAATGATCTCCAAAGTGAATGCACTAGATACACTATATGTATGTATATATATATATATATATATATATATATATATATATATATATATGTATATGTATATATATATATATATATGTATATATATGTATATATATATATATATATATATATATATATATATATATATATATAAATATAAACTTCTGACTAACATCAGGATCGAACTCTGGTCTTTCAACTGAAAGAAAGACCGCTGCCAACCAAGCCACATACTGTAGGTCATGTTCAACTGAAAGACCCGAGTTCGGTCCTGACGTCCGTCAGAAATTTATTTCTGCTCCATACGTGATTGTGTGATGATTATTTCTATTATCCATCTATCTATCTATCTATATATATATATACATATATATATATATATATATATATATATATATATATATATATATATATATATATATGCATATATATATATACATACATATATATAAACATGCTAATATCAAAGCCATAATAACCTTAGCAAATTCTTTACTTGGCTACACGAAAAACGAATTTTCGACGTCTCCTTGTCCTAAAAAAAGAGAGAGAGAGAGAGAGAGAGAGAGAGAGAGAGAGAGAGAGAGAGAGAGAGAGAGAGAGAGAGAGAGAGAGAGGAGAGAGAGAGAGAGAGAGAGGACGTAATAACGAGTTGCATTAAACATCTCCCCCCCAAAAAAAGGTCCCCTAAGGAGCCCCTATACCTACCCTTTACCAATTACCTCCGCCTGGATACACCTGGATACGCGAATCACGAATAATGTTCTCCTCCCAGCTCTGCCGTCAGGTATAAGGCAAGTCTGACGGCGTCAGGTAGAGAGCTTTCGACACCTTAAAGTTTATGTCTCGACGAACGAACGGGAACAGTGTGGCTGCACTTCTTTTTTTTTTCTTCTTTTTAGTTTTCTGTAAAAGGAAACTACTGTGCCGGCTTTGTCTGTCCGTCCGCACTTATTTCTGTCCGCACTTTTTCTGTCCGCCCTCAGATCGCAAAAATACTGAGGCTAGAGGGATGCAAATTATTATGTTGATCACCCACCCTCCAATCGTCAAACATACCAATTTGCAGCCCTCTAGCCTTAGCAGTTTTCATTTTATTTATGGTTAAATTTAGCTATGATCGTGCTTCTGGCAACGTTATAGAACAGGCCACCACCAGGCCGTGGTTAAAGTTTCATGGACCGTAGGGACCACCGAAAGATTTCTATTTTCGGTGGCCTTGATTATAGGCTGTAGCGGCTGTACAGAAAACTCGATCTCGCCAGAAAAACTTCGGAGCATTTTTTTTTTTATTTGATTACGAAAACGTCTGTGCCTGGTCGTTACAACACGGCGATATTTGCGTCCTAATTCTCGCTTCTGTATAATTATGTTGTTGAGTTTCTGGCTGAACAAATGCATAGGCGATTTAAGTATTCGTGTTACAACCAAATGGATTTTTTATCATAAGAGACTTCAGTTATCGTCAACCCCCTTTTTTTTTTTTTTTTTTAGTCAATTAGGTCTTCAGGTTATCAACGATAATTATTTTCCAACGGCAAAAATCCTCTTTATCACCAAATGACTTTATTCTCAAGCGGTATTCTAACTGCTCTTAACCTCATCAGTTAACTTATAATTAAACTTATCCACATGTACGCTTCGTGATGACCCTTATTTTCTTTTAACTAATACTAAAAGTCATCACACACCTCGTATTATTGGGTAGTTTATTCACTCAATATATATATATATATATATATATATATATATATATATATATATATATATATATATATATATATATATATATATATAATTTATATTTATATATATATATATACATATATATAATATATATTATATTATATATATACATATACACATTGCGTTAGGGTGTGTGTGTGTGTATGTAAACAAGCGCTCAAGCTAAACCCCACTGACAAAGCAAACATGCGCGCACACATACATGTACATACATACACACACACACACAGGCAAAGCAAGCATATATATACATACACACACACACACACACACTTATCATTGACGATACCCGACGACCGTTTCATAAGTCTTACCAACATAACCGCAATAAACAAAAGAAAAAAAAAAAGGTCAAACAGACGTCGAGGAGCGAGGTCACGATGTCAATCTTACTTCTTCAGTCCTCGACTGCTAGTTTACCCAAGAGAAAAGTCATAAATACATAACGCTTTGCGAGGACTCCATTCCTAACCCCACCCCCCCTCCCCCCAACCCTCTTGCCTTTTCTGAGAGGAAATTATTTCGGAATTAACTTGGAATTGCATTTAGCCAAATGGCATATTGACGAGGAGACGCCACCGCCGCCGCCGCTTCGGGAAAGAAAATTGTCACGGAAATAGAAGGGAACAATAAACAACCGTAACTATGTCTCTCTCTCTCTCTCTCTCTCTCTCTCTCTCTCTCTCTCTCTCTCTCTCTCTATATATATATATATATATATATATATATATATATATATATATATATGTATATATATGTATATATATGTGTGTGTGTGTGCATAGGGACAAAATAAACGCTACAGGTTTATCATGCCTCATTTCGTTATACATATGACTTACTATCTGGAAAAGAATACTATGGGGTGGGGGGGGGGGGAAAGACATCACTGGCACCAAAGGGTTTGGGGGTGGGAAGGGGGTGACATGTAAAAATAACTGGAAACGACAGATATCGTGTCTAATCCATAGTTTTCAAGGTCGCTGAGATGAATAGTGACACTCCTGATGTCCTTTAAGTCCAAGTTCAGCCCCGATAGCAAAGGGGGTAAGAAGGGGTGTAATATAATATGTCAAAAATGCTGGGCATTGTTATTAAAGCAACTATCTTAACAGGAAAGAGAGAGAGAGAGATGGAGAGTTTATAGGTTGTCATTCAGAGTTTTCCCGGGCAGCGCCGGGTTGGTCAGCTAGTGTGTGTGTAATTGTGTGTAAATGTTTACCTCTTTTCTCTTGCTTATTCTCTTACCGCTAATGGGTAACGGGAATTGCATCCTGTGAAAGCTAACTATTTTCCTTAATGATCTTTTTAGCTTGTCCCATACAGTATGTCTGCTCAACAGGGTTAATGGTATCACACAAACTTTTTTTTTTTTTTTAAACCCACTGGGATGAGGCGACTTTGAAGTACAACAACAAAACCAGACTCTCGTTCTGTCTCTCTTAGCATATCATTCTGTCTTTCTTAATCTTTTTCGTCATCCACATTTATTTTCAGTGAACTGAAACAGTTTTTAACATGCCTAAAATGTAATCTATGAGACCATTATTATAAAATGTGTGCAAAACAATAGCGGAAAATTTTACGTAAGTGAAAATTTTCCTGTGATAAACCAAAATTAGTTTATCCTCTCCTTCATTCCTTTCAACTGAGAAAAAAATAGAAAAATAAAATCAATGACAAGCCGCGTACGATAACAATGTTTTGAGAAAAGCGCGACCTATCATCCCTTGAAGGTTGGGCAAAGCGAGATTTTGTTTACTTCCTCGCCACCTTTTGTCCAGGTGTATGGACCCGTGTCCTCTCCAACTCGACACTGTCTGAACTACTTTCTTTTATTCGCCTGCATTGTGCCCTGTCTCTCTGCTGTAACAGCACCGCTGGTCTAAAATAAAGAAAAAAAAATTAATGTTTTAATAATGACACCGAGAACTTACTTCAGAGAAGAGCGAGGGTCTTCGGGAATAAAATAAAAAAAAAAGGGGGGAGGGAGGATTAAAGGTTTTGGAGGGCAGGTCAGGCTCTAAAGGTCAAGAGAGACTCAGGCCATGGAAAGAAAAGGAATATGAAGAAGGGGATACGAGAAGTGCTTTTAAGCGTGGAGCCTTCCGAGCGATGCCAGGAAATTCCTCCCCAGCAGGAACATTGCACAATTTGCAATACTGTTCTCAAAAGTAACATACAAACATATATATCAGTTTAACCCTGACATTCGTAAAATCATGAGATCCTTTACTCAACAGCTAGATAAAACAACATGATTTATTGCCAAATAATTTTGTAATTTTTTTTTTTACAATAAACGTCTTCGTTTTCATCTGAAAGATGTTAAGAGTAGTAGAAGCGTTAAACATCTCATCATCTTATGTCAGGCAATATATCCAATCGATTTCAAATAATTTGGCCTTAAAATAACCTTATATAACCCCAATCAGGAACCCCTAACTGGAATCGCGTTTTATTAAAGTGACGCTCAAAGACAAATAAACTTAAACCTACCACTGTAGTTCAAACAATGACACGAAATGCTACGAAAAATGCAATAAACAAATGACAAAATGTCCACGGAGAAACATTTCAGCTTCTCTCCGTGTAATGATATTACGTTGTAACAGAGACCTATATATCTCCAAAGGTAACTCTCAAGGGTCCTTAAGCCCATTGATCCACGACTCTTACTTTTGAGTTGAATATCCGTAGTACGGAGAGGGAGAGGGAGAGAGACGGAAAGAGATGATGTGTTTAGATCTCTCTCTCTCTCTCTCTCTCTCTCTCTCTCTCTCTCTCTCTCTCTCTCTCTCTCTCTACAGTATAAATATATATATATATATATATATATATATATATATATATATATATATATATATATATATATATATATATATATATATATATATATATATATATATATATATATATATATATATATATATATATATATATTTATTTATTTATTTATACTGTAGAGATATATATATATATATATATATATATATATATATATATATATATATATATATATATATATATATATATATATATATATATATATATATATATATATATATATATATATATTAGTTTGATATCACTGTACTAGCCTCTCTAACAAACGAGTAATAACCCAACTGTTAAGTTAATTCTCTCTTTCTTAACATCCAGAACATTATTTGACTATCATAATAACGAGGAAGATAAGGATGTTACATCTGGAACCTGCGTAGAAATTCTGTCTATTCATCTAAAACTAAGGTAAATTCATACAAATAACCAAATGAGAGAACAGACTCATAAAAACAGACAAAAGAAAAACGATTTCTTCAACCTTTTAAATCCACAAAAAGAAGCAAAAGATGGGCCACTTATAAATCTTAAGGTAGTCAAAATTGATCTGATGGAACATCCACTAAAACAACAGCAATATAAAAATTATTTCAAAAAGCGAACAATAGAGATATTTAAAACTATTTCTTCGAAATTTGAAAGCCACAAAGAGAAGCAAAAGAAGGGCCGTTTTTAATCCTTATGGTATTCAAAATTTACCAGACGAAACATCCACTACAACAACAAAAATGCAAAAATATAAAAAAAAAAAAACTCATAATAGAGATATTTAAAAACGCGTACCCCGAATAATGAGAGCTAATTTACTTTGGACTGAATAAAAAGCTGTTAAACGAGTATCATTTTTCCTGAAGAGGAAAATATGAGCCAAATGAAATTTAATACAGATTGCTTAGACAACGCCTGACGTTAACCCATTTTAGTTGGTTATGCTGCTTCACTGCACCTAATATCTATAGTTATTTGTTGGTTAAATTACTCATGCGA
>NC_089777.1:23959036-23981536 GCF_040412425.1 Macrobrachium rosenbergii | reverse complement strand
GTTCTTTACCCAAGCAGTTGGCAACCAATGTCTGTACTCCCCATCCGCTTCCAATTTCCCTGGCCCATTCCATCTCTATTTTTATTTCATCCACTTTATATTTTTCGACGACCCTTCATTCAATTCATTCAACATTTCACAGGAAAATAAAATGTCAGGTATCGTTATCATTCCCCGATGAACTGATTTTCATTCACCCTGCTACGAAAGCACATCTCTACACGTGAAATGTTTTCTTATATCTCTGTCCGAATTATTTACTTAATGTAGCAAGAAGGATCGTATCATGCCGAGTAAACAACAACCATGTTTTACGTGCATTAGGGAATAGGGACGCCGTACGTCACCTAGATTTAAACACGGCATTAAAATCCCTCTATTCCCAGATTCGCTTTAATACCAAAAAGACGGACCCACGTGGATGGTCCGTAAGGCATAGGCTATGACAGGCAATGAACATAAATTCTACTGACATACATACGAGTCTCAGGAGCCACTAGGCTCGTTGTCTAAGTAATAGCCTCAAAACAGAGAGAGAGAGAGAGAGAGAGAGAGAGAGAGAGAGAGAGTACTCTGAAGGGCGTCACATCCATAAATCAATGTTAAGTGAAAAATAGTATAACAAAAATTATAATCTATAGGCTCTGTTTTAGAGAGGTATAGAAGTATTCTATAACAACATATAAATAATTAGCCAACTATGCCATTTCTCGCTCACCTTGTATGTTAAATAGAAACGGCAAAAGTCGCTGATATATGATACACAACAGAAAGTTTCAGGAGAGCTAAGTATAAACCTAAATCCAAGTCTGGCCCTCAGGAATATCCTATGGACGCTTCACAAAAAATAAATAAAGCTAATCAGTATAAAATGGATAAATCTGGTTTCGCTTAAGTGATCACCTATAAAAAAACATCAGGAATAAACAATAAACACGGCACACACGGGTTAATAAGTAAGCAAACAGGAGTAGTTAAAAGAACATAAATTCTAAATTACACCCTTTTGAATATAAGAACGAAGGAAAACTGCAAAGTGAATTAAGACAGACGACACATTTTACGAAACAAAAACATTCTATTGAATTAACATCAGTCAAAAGGAATCTCTGAAAAGAAGTAAATCTTTTCCTTTACTTTTGCTTAGTTTCTAACTTTTTAATCAACATAAAGAGGAAACGACAGCTTCGGACTCAAGCTGTGGCAATGAGCATCAAGCCAAAATGGACTCCGAGGGGTCTTCCAATGGCTCCCCACGGTTACGTCGGAAAATTGTCTTTTCAGGATTTCTGAGCCACGCTGAGAGAGAGAGAGAGAGAGAGAGAGAGAGAGAGAGAGAGAGAGAGAGAGAGAGAGAGAGAGAGAGAATGTAAAAATTGAGTATTCTACTTAAAAGTATGACATTTTTATTTACCATCTTGGAAAATTGTCTTTTGAGGACTTCTGAGCCAGGCAAAGAGAGAGAGAGAGAGAGAGAGAGAGAGAGAGAGAGAGAGAGAGAGAGAGAGAGAGAGAGAGAGTGTAAAAATTAAGTATTCTACTTAAAAATATGAAATTCTTATTTACCATCTTGGAAAATTGTCTTTTGAGGACTGAACCAGGCTGAGAGAGAGAGAGAGAGAGAGAGAGAGAGAGAGAGAGAGAGAGAGAGAGAGAGAGAGAGAGAGAGAGAGAGAGAGTTAAGTATTATCATGACGAAAATATGAAGTTCTCATTTGTCATCTCAGAAAATTGTCTTTCCTGGATTGTCAAGCCACGCAGAGAGAGAGAGAGAGAGAGAGAGAGAGAGAGAGAGAGAGAGAGAGAGAGAGAGATCTAAAAATTAACTATTTTCCTTCTTAAAATATGACTCGTCTTCTTCACTATCTTAACACGCACACAAAAGCTGATTTCACAGACCCCGCTAAACGTCACACACAATCTCAAAATTATGGCAAAAGAGAATTTTTGGGGGAAGACCCTGAGCTTATTATATTTTAAAAATCCTTCACATGTACCATTCCGGCTTAAAAGAATCTTAGACAAAAAAAAAAAAAAAAAAAAATTTATCTCAGTGCAAATTCGGAATTCTTTCTTCTTCAAAACCTGGAAATCTTTTCGTTTCATATTTTCCCTGGCATAACTTTCCCCTTTCTTCCTCCTCTTTTCATTTCCTTGTTTCTTCGCCCTGGGCTGGGAACCGGCATTAGCCTTTGAAAAAGAAAGAGACAGAAAGAAGTAGAAATCTGAAAACGTTATAATATGCTGTCCACCTCTACTGATCTCCAACAGACGTCTCACTGAGAACATTCTAATTACTGCAATGCAATGATATAGAAGACATCAGCAAAGATCTTGCAAAGATAACACTAACAATCTTTTACCAATCCAATTCGTTTATAAAACGTCAATGTCGCCGATGGCACCTATTTTTAATATGAAGGTCATGGTCAAGGTCACAGGGTTACTAACCTTGTTGTCATCTGAAAGGGCTTCATTAACTCAGAATGGATGCTAAATATGAAGCCTATATCTCTTGTAGTTCATAAGGTACGACCAAGGTTAAACTTGTGCACAGAATCTACCCAACGTGGACGGACATTCTCACCTTTTGGAAAAGCCAAGTCATCACATATAGCAGTATAAAAAACAAGGTGAATGCGTAGTGGCGGACAGACATGGAGAACAGACGGACAATCTCCCTTCATGTACATCCATAAATGACGGTCTACGCTGTACCAAGTTTTCACTGAATAATTTTGAACCATGTAGGAGTTGTGATGACAAGGTAGGCAAAACAGACACAGGGGCAGACAAACGGAGGGAGAATTCTATATTTCCATGTCTTGGTTGGTAGGGAACCACAAGCGTACACACACACACACACACACACACACACACACAAAATGCTAATCGTAGTAAAAAAATCCTCCATGTTGCTTAATACTTCAATATATACTGTTTATATATATACACACATATATATGTATATATATGTGTGTGTGTCTATATATATATACTGTATACGTACACATATATAAATATATATATTATTACATACACAATTGTTCTGTGCATTATAGAATTACTAAAAGGACCCCATTCAAACTGTACAGATACTTGATAATGTGGACTGTTTGTCCAAGAAAGCTTGTAACTTTTTCTGAAGGTATACTCCATTAGATACCATCCAGTTTGAATGAGAGCCTTTTAGTAATATATATATATATATATATATATATATATATATATATATATATATATATATATATATATATATATATATATATATATATAATCAGAAAGCTACAAACGTCCTTTAATATCAATTCACTCTACCTCGGAAGTAATATATTTTTTCATATATGTTACCGAAGGAATTTTTTAGGTGATAATAAGTCCACCGTCCCGTGGGATCGAACCAGCGACGGACAGGGGGAATCAGGACTACAGTGACACACTAACTGGTTAGTGTGTCACTGTAATCCTGATTCCCCCGTCCGTCGCTGGTTCGATCCCACGGGACGGTGGACTTATTATCACCTCCCCTTCGGTAACATATATGAAAATATATTACTTCGAGGTAGAGTGAATTGATATTAAAGGACGTTTGTAGCTTTTGATTGTATATGAATCACGGTGATGTGATAAATAGTCATATATATATATATATATATATATATATATATATATATATATATATATATATATATATATATATATATATATATATATATAAAGTAAATATGTACCTCTGATTAGTCTAAAAAAAAATTAGGGTAGCAAAACAACGTGCTACTTCTTGAGCGGAAAAGCAATGAAACCACGAAAACAAGACAATAAAACCAGATAAATAATTAAACATCCCTTCAAACTGATATGTGAAAACACTTCTACAAAACCCCCCAGAATTATTTTAAACTCTGACAACATTTCCGTACGGAATTCCGGCGGCACTCGGTGCACAGTGCCAGTAAAGGTTTAATATGCGGTGCAAAGAGAGAGAGAGAGAGAGAGAGAGAGAGAGAGAGAGAGAGAGAGAGAGAGAGAGAGAGAGAGAGAGAGAGAGAGAGAGAGAGAGAGAGAGCACAGCTAGAAAATTTACAAGTAAATGGACACTTCGCAAGGAGGTCTCGCTGTATCTGACTTGCTGATACCCAGAATGCATAAAAAGGGATGTGTGTCAGGTAGAATAATTTGGAAGAAGGGGGGAGGGGGGCGGCATTCCTCGTTTTTCATTTCGCTCGAGCATCTGGGTAATGAACGCAATTTTGGAGTATTTTAAATAAATCATGAGCGCATGCCGAGGTTTTATTAGGCAATTTCCAGGAATGACTGACCCATTATTACATTGCATTTGCTACGATTTAAAATTTAAGCTCAGTAACTATATAGTGTAAATATACATATACATATATATATACCGTATATACAGTATATACACATATATATATACACACACACACATATATATATACACTGCCACGATTTGAAGATGTGAAATTTAAAAAATCCTCAGCAAATGATATATAAATATACTGTATATATATGTTTATTTATATATATAACATATACATACATACATGCATATATATATATATATATATATATATATATATATATATTTATATATATATATATATATATATCACAATATTACAACCGTTAAATATTAGCATCTCGAAAATGATTAACACAAACATTTAGCATAAAAAGAAACGATGGCTAAACATCCAATTTCATTAACCAGCGCACCCACCCACCACCAGAGAGAGAGAAAGATCGGGAGGTGTGAGGAGAAGACCCCCCAGATTAAAGTCTGAAACAAAATAATCTACATAATCATGAGCCAAATGAGATTCCCCGCAAACTTTCTCCATGAACTTGGGCATGTGGGTCCTGGGTATCCCGAAAACAAAGAAACAGGAAAAAGGGCAAATCCATCTAAATTAGTTTACCAACTTTAAAAAAAACCTTCCCCTAATTCAAACGTGCCTTTGAATTCAGGGATCAAGGGCAACGACGCCTCGAGATTTCAAACGTGATCTTGAATTTGACTAAAAAAAAACTGTCATATGTCGGGATTTTTTAAAAATAAACAAAGTTCTGAATCTCCCAGAATAGTCTTTAATGGAGTTCGAAAAGAGGAGGTAAAAGATATCATTCAAACGGTTTAAAAAAAAAAATTCACGTTTAATAAAAAAAAAATTCAATAGGTAATAAAAAAACCCTGAGTAAAAAAAATAAAAAAGGTAATGAAAAAAACCTTCGAGTAAAAAACTCAAAAGGTAATAAAAAAAACTTTACGAGTAACAAAAAAACTCAAAAGGTAATAAAAAAACCTTCACGTGTAAAAAAAATTCAAAAGGTAATGAAATTTCAAAGGCAAAAATATAAAAAACCGTTCCTATCACACAGGTGGAGGAGCGTCTCCTCTCCAATAACACCCAAAGGAAAATGTAAGAAACTCATTTCCATCGACCGACGGTAATTTGGGAACTGAAGTTCCTGATTAGGGCGACGGTCGCTCGGCAGAATAATTTGAAGCATTATGTGGGCAGGAAAGTGTTCTCTTTTGGGGGGAAATTAATTACTTACCCCATCTCAATCAACAGTTGCGGGAGCTTCCGTTACGCGGAATGGTATATGATTTTAAAAATTTACCAATCATTATTTTCAAGCATTTTTCTGCACACGCTACAGAAGCCATTATTTCTTGAAAATAAATTTATCTAGTGTATCAGTTATTCCAAAAACAGTTGTTTCTAATAACTTTCTGATGATGATTCTACAATCGTTGCTTTGAAAAGGAAATTGTTTCGTATATCAACTGTTTTTTAATAACTATGAAGATATGGCAGGAATAATTTTTTCTAATTAAGGAAATAATCTGGTATATACATTATCTCCAATAACATTTCTGAAGACAAGGAATGACTTGGGACTCTAAATGACATGATAGTCTACGGATAATAAACACCATGATTAAACGTCGTCGTCATCCAGCTCGGGGCCACCCTTTCATAAAGACCCTAAATAATTATGTAAAACGAAGGTACCGCTTCTATGTTACATAATTTTTTATGGTATGAGTACTCCTTATGTTACATAATATTCGACATTATGAGTCAACAACTTTTTCAAAATAAATCCTAAAAAATTAAGCAAATAACTGACGACAAAATATGAATAAAAATTAAAACCACTTGGCCAAACTGAATCAAAATAAATATGAACATGAAAAGAATTACAAAAGGGAGACGGGGTTAATTTCAAACCGACTTAAACCATACCAGGGGGAAATTACCTGGAATGGAGGTTAAAAATGGAGGTCGTGAATAATGAATAACTAGCCCCGTGTTCCAGCAGGAACACCCAACCAGTTACTCGAAAACTTTGACAAAAAGAAAGAGAAAAAAAAAATCTAAAGAAAATACTGAGTTTGTGAAGGAAAGGATGGAGCAGAAGAACGCTAATGAGGCACTGAAACTGAAAGGGGTAATAACATGCAGGAATTACTGAGGAAAAGGAAGACACAGCCAACGAAGACAAACGAGGGAAAGAAAAATGAGATAGTACATGAAGATGGATGAAAGACAGAAGAAGGGAGAAGTAAACCATTCATAAAAACGAAGAGTGAATGACAGAATGAATGAAGAACGAAAATTAAGCACAAAAAAATAAACTATACGATCTTTTGATATGCAGTAAAACAAAAGTTAATATAAAATTACTTAAAGCTTGAGAAAAGCAAGAAACATACCAATTCGAAGTGGGCGAATTTGAACAGCAGGAGGAGGAGGAGGAGGAGGAGGAGGAGGAGGAGGAGGAGGAGGAGGAGGAGGAGGAGGAGGAGGAAGAGGAGGAGGAGGAGGCCTTCAATACACAAAAGGAACCACAGTCCCAAAGATGCGGGACCTCATAAATTCAAGATGTCTCCCTAAGTAAACAGTTTCCCTTTGAGGGCAAAATGAACCTTCCCTCTTCACACTACATAAGACAACTTGACATCACGGTGTGACATCTGCAGCGAAACTCCCGTCAGACCACATGTGTATACTTTACGGAGAGAGAGAGAGAGAGAGAGAGAGAGAGAGAGAGAGAGAGAGAGAGAGAGAGAGAGAGAGAGAGAGAGAGAGAGAGAGAGAATCTTAAATTACAAGTTGCATGAAAAAACAAAAACATTAATGAGAATCAAAGGTAATAATGCCGGAATAAGAACTGCTAAAAATGTTCGCTTAAAATAAAGGAATGCTACATTCCAAAAGTCAATTGCAAAAGGCAAGAGAAGACACGAAAACCGAAATAGTACTGGCCAAGCTTCTTCAAACATTCCCCTCTTAATGGCCGCGAAGAAGCTAAAATACTGAAACTAAAGAGTCAACTAATTTGAAAACTTCCACAACACCTTAAGCGATAAAGTCCCTTAAGTTTGCAAAGGCGATAAATTCCTTCGCAGAAGTTATTGTCGACACATCCCATTTAGTATGCAATGTCTTAAGTACAAAAACAAGCACGATGACAAATGCCTCAAATAATTATCCATTAAGATGTTGAAGGTACAGGAAACAGCAAATTTTACTTTTGAAGTTGACGAAAATGAGAGGAATCAAGGAAAATGGAAATGAGAGAAAAGCAATAAAAGAAAATAACATGACAGGGATTGATGACCTTTATATAGAAAATGGGGATTCACTCGGAAAGTAACTTTTTACAGACACTTTTATCTTTACTTATTATTACGTATTAAAGACCAAATTCCCAAATATTTAAAGACAAAAAGAAAGAGAACCAGCTACTTAAAGGACGAACGTAACTCCTACGGAACGTTCTAATTTCTGAAAAGGATCTCTAAAAAGTTAATTTTTCTTGCCCCAAACACAGAGCTCAAATTCATTAACAAAAACAGATTTGGTCAAAATGCAGACACTGCATTTTGTAGACCAGATAATACAGAACGACCAAGTTGCTAATTACAAACCCCGAATAACTCGCCTAATGTAATTTTAAAACTAATTTAACTTCCGAAGGCCTTACCACTAAAATTAATAAGTCATTAAAGTAAACACAAACTTCTGGATTGCGGGCATCAATTCAACCGCCACTTCAATCTATTCATGGATTTCTGGTAAATAACTGATAAGTCGTCTTATTCTTATAATTTCGCTTAATGCGTAAGCATTCAGTGCTTCCGTATCCTTCGTAACATCTTTTTTTTTTCTTTTACTGTCTCTCTCATGGAATATTTAGGTCTCTCTCTCTCTCAGTACATCTGTATGACCATTTGAGCAAATAATTAAGAAAGTTGTCTCAATTTTCATCAGCCGATTCTTCCTTGGTCAATAAACAAACTCACTCTCTCTCTCTCTCTCTCTCTCTCTTAGTACATCTGTATGACCATTTGAGAAAACAATTAAAAAAATTGTCTCCATATTCATCAGCCGATTCTTCCTTAGTCAAAAACACAAAACAAACTCACTCTCTCTCTCTCTCTCTCTCTCTCTCTCTCTCTCTCTGGAAAGAAGGAAATGGATGTAGGTTTAATAAGAAATGTAGGTACATGCATCCTGTAGCCATGAAAGACCAAAATCAAAATCAAAAAAATAAAATACATATAAAAAACCAAGGAAAAAATGAAACAAATAAAGAAAAGAACAAAGATCATGTGATGAAGGCAAAAAGCAAGCCAACAACACATTATGAAAAGTCAGCACCACGATATGAGCCATCAGCACCTAGATATAGCACAAGGAACAAGCAATGTATCTATGATGCAAGGGGATGGTGCAGATATGGAGATAAGTGCAGGTTTATGCACAAAGTGAATAAATATGAAGCTGGAAGAACAAATATAATGGAAAAGTTGGATTTTTTAATGTACGAATTTCTGGAAATGAAAAAAAGATCAACATATCAGAACAGGAAAGAGACATGGGAAAATCCTTATTATTACCCATATTAGATAATGGAGATAATATGCAAACAATCATAGTGATGAACGCGCAGGGTCTAGTTTCGAGTAACTCAAAAAGAAAGATAGAGTTCTTAGAAGAACTAACCCAAAATGAAAAAATAGAAATATTGAATATAAGTGAAACCTGGTATTCCCAAGAGACTGGTAATGATGACCAGATAAAGGGTTTCCAAACTTATAGATCAGATAGAAAAATAGAAATCAAGGGGAACCGCGATATATGGGAGAGATGCCAATCAAGGAAAAATCTGTGAGAAATATAGTAACACAGAATGTGAATTAATAGCGGTAGAATTTGAATCTGAAAAATTAGTGAACATTGTAATATATAGACCCCTAATACTAAAGAGTTTGACATAATAATTGAAAAACTGGATGAAATATGTAGAAATCACAAGGACTGGACTATACTCCTAACCGGAGACTTTAACTTTCCTTTTGTAGAATGGAAAGAACGAATAGGAGACTGTGGTTGTATTTATACATATAAAAAGAGAACAATAGTAGTGCAGAAGATAAGAGGCAATTTGAAAAGCTATTAGATATGCTACTAGAACATAACATTCAGCAAATAAATCACCTACCAACAAGAAAGGATAATATTTTAGACCTAGTATTTGTGAATGAGGTGAACTATGTTAAAGAAATAATAGTATATAACACGAGTATTTCGGACCATAATGTCATAGAATTAACAGTCCGTTCCAGAACATACGAAAACAAAGAAAAGCAAGAGACGAAAAAATGGGAAGGATATGGAAAATACAATTTCTATAGTAAGAATATAAATTGGTCAAAAATAAATGAAGAATTAAACAAAGAATGGGAAAACATATTTGTAAGTGATGATATACAGGTAAATACCGATATATTATATAAAATATTAGAGGAAATAGTGGAAAATATATACCGAAGAAAAAAGTAAGCATCAGTCACGAATTCCAAGAGACAGAAGGATCTTGTTCCAGAAAATTAGAAAGTGGAAAAAAGCTCTTGCAAAAGAAAAGAATGCATGGAAAGTGATGGAACTAAAAAGTAAGATAGAAAATGCAGAACAAAAGATTATACAATCAAAAGAAAATGAAAAATGGAACCTAGAAGAAATGACACTACAAAATATCAAGCAAAACCTAAAATTTTTTATTCATATGCAAAAAGATGAATAAAATAAGAGTAGAAATAGGCCCTCTAAGAATTGAAGGGCGATTAACGAATGAAAAAAGGAAATATGTAACATATTAGCAGAAAGATATAAGAGTGAATTTACACCTAGAATTGACAATGAAGATAATGATACAGAAATAAGAGATGAAAATACTGAATACTTATCAGATATAGATATTACAGAAGCCGATATTGTGCAGGCTATTAATGAAATTAAAAATGGATCAGCAGCAGGACCAGATGGAGTACCTGCCATATTGTTAAAGAAAGTGGTTCATTCAATCGCAAAGCCGCTAGCAATATTATTAAGGCAAAGTATAGATACAGGCAAGATTTATGATGAGCATAAATTAGCATATATTACTCCTACTTTCAAAAGTGGTTCAAGACTAGAGGCAAGTAATTATAGGCCTGTGAGTCTGACATCACATATTATGAAAGTATATGAAAGGGTAATGAAAAAAAATATAATGAAACATTTAATGAAAAATAGATTGTTCAATATAGGACAACATGGTTTTGTACCGGAAAAAGTACACAAACCCAACTGTTAGTCCACCATGAAAGCATATATAAAAATATGATAAATGAAAAAGATACAGATGTGGTTTACCTAGACTTTGCAAAAGCTTTTGACAAGGTAGATCATAATATATTAGCGAAAAAAATTAGAAAACATAACATTGTTGACAAAGTAGGAAGATGGATAAAAGAATTTTTGCAAAATAGAAAACAGATAGTGATTGCAAACGATGAGAAATCGGATGAAGCTACGGTAATATCCGGTGTACCACAGGGTACGGTGTTAGCTGCATTGCTGTTTGTGATTATGATTGCAGACATAGACAGTAATGTTAAGGACTCAGTAGTAAGAAGTTTCGCAGATGACACAAGAATAAGTAGAGAAATTGCTTGTGATGAAGATAGGAACTCGCTACAAAGAGACCTAAACAAAATATATAAATGGGCAGAGATAAATAGGATGGTATTTAACTCTGATAAATTTGAATCAATGAACTATGGTGATAAAGTAGGAATGCTATATGCATATAAAGGACCTAATAATGAGACAATCACAAACAAGGAAGCAGTTAAAGACCTTGGTGTGATGTTGAATAGGAATATGTTATGCAATGATCAAATAGCAATTCTATTGGCAAAATGCAAAGCAAAAATGGGAATGTTGTTCCGGCACTTCAAAACTAGAAAAGCTGAACACATGATTATGCTTTATAAAACGTACGTACGTAGTCCACTTGAATATTGCAATATAATATGGTACCCACACTACCAAAAGGATATTGCACAAAGAGAAGAGTGTACAAAGGTCATTTACAGCTAGAATAGAAGAAGTTAAGGACCTTGACTACTGGGAAAGACTACAATTCTTAAATTTATATAGTCTTGAAAGGAGAAGAGAACGCTACATGGTAATTCAAGCATGGAAACAGATAGAAGGAATTACCGAAAACATCATGGAACTAAAATTATCAAAAAGAGCAAGCAGAGGTAGATTAATAGTGCCAAAAACTATACCAGGAAAATTAAGGAAAGCACACAGGACATTAATCCACCACGCACCAGCATCGATAATGCAGCGTCTATTCAATGCGCTACCAGCTCATCTGAGGAACATAACAGGAGTGAGCGTAGATGTGTTTAAGAATAAGCTCGACAAATATCTAAGATGCATCCCAGACCATCCAAGACTGGAAGATGCAAAATATACCGGAAGATGCGTTAGCAACTCTCTGGTAGACATCAAAGGTGCCTCACACTGAGGGACCTGGGGCAACCCGAACGAATTGTAAGGTCTGTAAGGTAAGGTCTCTCTCTCTCTCTCAGTACATCTGTACTATACGACCATTTGAGCAAACAATTCGGAACACAGTTTCAATTTTCTCCCGCGGATTCTTCCTTGTTCGATTAACACAAACTCTCTCTCTCTCTCTCTCTCTCTCTCTCTCTCTCTCTCTCTCTCTCTCTCTCTCTCTCTCTCTCTCTCATATACGCAAGAACATACGTAACATCCAGGAAGGAGTAGATCAATATTCATCAGGATGCTGACCACACGAAAACCTCAAGTTTCTTGACTTCCTCCTCCGGAATTATCCTTTTAAATTAAACTGGAATTTGACGATAATATCGTCTTCAAATACTTTCTACGATAAATCAGTACTGGGCTTCCAACTTAATAGATTATCTAACAGTGCTGTCAGAAAGGTTCCTTATGATTCTTTAATCTATATTTATCTGCTAACAACTTAAATCGTATGCTAAACACTGGACCTGGAATTCTACACTCGATATTTTCCCTCGATATGAGGTAAAACAATTTAAATACTGACCTCTACAACTGACAAGGTTGCCTCAACATAAGCTATACTAGATTGTATGATCTGTCAACTACTGTATAGACATCATATGATAACCGTTCTAACAAGGTATGCATATCATCCTGCGCATATCATTGCCAGAACAGATCATATTATGATCCGGTAAGCATAAGGACACTGCAAAACAAATTCGACCCGAAGGCAGCGATCTAAAAAAAAAAAAAAAAAAAAATTCAAAACAAATTATTAAAACATGTTGTCACAGCAAAAAAGAGTATATATTTTGTCTTAAACGAAGAGGCTAGCGGGACGGGCAATCCACTGCCATTTTCAACCTGGAGATTACCTGAAGATGGGTTTTTAAACCCCTGAGGGCTGTTGAGGGATTACTGTAATAGTTATGGAGAGAGAGAGACAGACAGACAGACAGAGGTTGACCTGCAGATTTACCTGTAGTTCGCGCTGTTTATGTAGACTAATTAGTAATTTGATACTACTGAAAACAATGACGTTAGGTCTGACTCCGGAATCAAGTGAGAGAGAGAGAGAGAGAGAGAGAGAGAGAGAGAGAGAGAGAGAGAGAGACGCATTACCTTGAAGAAGGCACCTTCAGGATGGACGAGAGGTCGTAAAGGTCGATTGGTTCTAAGACCCACAGAAAACAGAGGTATGAAAAATCCACAGCTCTGCATTAAGAAAAAAACACAAACCCCATCGAATTCCACATGCAGATATACATCAAAACGAAAGAAAAAATCAGCGACTTGTAGATAAAAGAGAACTACCCATTAAAAAAAAAAAAAAAGACACAAACGGATGCCCTTGACACCAGACCGTTTCCACAAGACTCCCAATATCTCCCTTTCCCAGCCTCCATTCAGAAAGCGCTCGTTAGCACTTTCTCAGAGCTCTTGCAATCGTTTCACTTTAGATTTCGGTTTTTTCAGGAGGCCGCCTTTTGTTCCCTCTCAAAGCAATTAAATCTCTACCAAGGCCGGCTATAGTAGAATCCTATTCCTACGAAATGGTCTCGCTTACTTCTTTTTAGGTCCTCTTAGTGACGAAGTCGAATCACAAGGCATTTCAGTGTATGCAAATAGAGTGAGATTAGTGTTAAAACGTTTTGTTAGTCTTACGTTTTTCGAGTCGAGCGCTGTTGAACGGAGCCCAAATGAATTTTTTCATTATATCAATGAAAAAAAAAATCGTTTTTTAATACAAAACTTAACGACTGTTTTCCTACGTAACTATTACAAAAACAAACTGGAAAAACTGTATTATCATAAGACAGAAATAGTTCTCGTAGTTTGAGAACTTCATAAAGGAAACAAAAGATAACTATGAAAAAATTATAGATTCTACAATGCAATTACTGCAAATAATTGAGTAAATATTAAAAGAAAGTAAAGTTTTCTAGGTAGTAATTACGCCAAGAGATAATCAAATAAAGCATAACAAATGATGAAAAGATAACTGTGTAAAAATGACAGACTGTACAATGCGGTTCCTAGAAAAACAAATTAATATATAATTTATATGAAATAAGCCGAAAATGTTCAGGTACAAACAACACCAAGAGATAATCGAATACTGCAATCACACACAAACAAAGAAAGCTAAAGTGATTACGACACAATAAAAACGTCAGCTTACCTAACCAACAATTAATCCGGTAAGAACTGGGAGTCACGTCAAAATCTCATTACATATAAACGCAACAAAGTGTTTGGGACAGCGAGAAGAGCAACTAAAGATCATTATATACTTTTTTTTTATACGCAAACATAGGGTTTCCATTATTCACGTTATATATAACTTTTATCACAGGGAGTAAAACGTGTTATAAAGCACAAAATGACCATTATATGCTTCATATTTTTTTATATACACAAACATAGGTTTCAATTACTCATGCTACACACACACACACACACACACACACACACATATATATATATATATATATATATATGTATGTATATATATATATATATATATATATATATATATATATATATATATATATATATATATATATAATATATATATTTAACTTTTATCATGGGAAGTAAAACGTGATATATGGCACAAAAACACCATTACATACTTTTTTACGTTCTTTTTTATAAACAAACATACGGTTTAAATTATTCATGCTATATATATGTATAACTTTTATAACTTTTATCACGGGAAGTAAAACGTGATATAAAGCACAGAATGACTTGCGTTGCCACATACTCAGGTCATGTTTTATTCACGTGTAGTCAAAACGCGTTATCAGTCGCACTAAGAGGCCAGAGAGAGAGAGAGAGAGAGAGAGAGAGAGAGAGAGAGAGAGAGAGAGAGAGAGAGAGAGAGAGAGAGAGAGAGAGTTTTTGCAGTAATCTAACATTTTATGGAATTAGGTGACCAGAGAAATAACATTAACATGGGAGAATAATTTCATTCTGCTGATATAAGTACCTCAGTCCTTTCAACAACCCTAATTACAAAAATACACTCCACACACACATATATAAATATATATAAGGTGGAGTGCATTTTTTTGTAATTAGAGTTAATGAGACATACATACATACACAACACACACACACATATATATATATATATATATATATATATATATATATATAATATATATATATATATATATATACACACACACACACACACACAGTATATGCCTAAAACAAACTGAGCATAACAAAATGAACAAATAACAAACTTCCACATAAGCCATCCAAAAATAAAAATGCACAAAAGCGACAAATCTTTACCAATAGTACTATTAGCATACAAAAAGGGCCTACATAAAAAAGAACTCTCTCAAAAAAAATAAAACAAATATATCGGAGACAACTAACAAAAAAAAAAGAAAACTTTCCAGAATAAATCGACACTTTCTTCCTACGTCTCTTTTTTTTTCCTCCCTTCCGCTTTTATAGGTTGTAAAAGGTACCGTTAACATTTTCCGAATTTTCCATTTCCTCTCGGAAAAAGGGATTTTGCCGATCAGGGGAAAAATTTTCGCGTCCCCTCGGCCCTTCGGGTTCTTCTACCCCAATATTTTTCGCGAATTGGAGACCCGGGAAATAAGGAATTCTAACGTGTGTGTGTGTGTGTGTGTATATGTGTATATATGTATATATATATATATATATATAGAGCTGGTCATATAGAGTGTCAAGTGTTGCATGCATTCATGAATGTTTTCTTGCTTGCTTGAGCCAGCACACACACACACACACACTTATATACTATTTATATATACATACATAGCCTATATTTTATATATATATATACACACATATATTACACTGTATATATATATACCTACATATACATCTATCTATCTATCTATCTATCTATCTATATATATATATATATATATATATATATATATATATATATATATATATATATATACAAAACCACATATATATGTATATATTATACATGCGTGTAGTGTGTTACACTTTTCCGACTTCCTACAATAATTAGGCTACGGAAGTAGTTCAAACGATGAATATTGCAAGCACTGATAAGTTTTGTTAATAAAACAAAAAATTCTTCCCGCATCAAAGAAGGAGGTTTAAGGGCGAAAATTTTTTTAAACATTAAATATAATTTAGAGTGCATATCTGTAGATATTACATTATAGGGCATATTTTCAAGACAGAGCGCGAAAAAAAAGTCACATAAGAGTTAGCACAACCCAAGAAAACTTAACTCATCAAATGCTACTTGCAACTTGGCATATTTCTATGCGCATAAAGCACGTGCGGCAGAGAAAATGTTCAGCACCACAAACGTTATGTGCATCAAACGTTTTGCACAACAAAAGTTCTGCACATCAAACGCTCTGCCCGAAAAACATTCTGCACATCAAACGCTCTGCCCGAAAAACATTCTGCACATCAAACGTTTTGCATATAAGACGTTCTGCACAACAAGCGTTCTACACAAAAAACGTTTTTCACCAAACATTCTAAACAACAAACATTCTGCACATCAAACGTTATGAAAAACAAACGTTCTATACAAAAAACCTTCTTCACAGCAAACGTTCTCCACAACAAACATTCTACACAAACGTTTCTACACAAAAAACCTTCTACACAACAAACGTTCTACACGACAAACGTTCTGCACATCAAACGATCTACACAACAATCGCTCTGGGCATCTGATACAAGACCCAATAATAGAATAATTCTCTCAAGAGTTGAGTTCCATCGAGTTAAATCCTCGGACCTCGAGCTAAGCCAGAGAGGGTCTTTGAGCGTTTCCCAATCTGAACTTGGACAGGCCGACTTTCCGCCCTCTCTGCTCTTGAGAGCTGCCGTAGCTTAATATCATGGATGAAGGCCTCGATGCCTTGACATCTTGCAGAGGAGCGTACCGCAAGTGGAAAAGAGGCAGGAGGGACGTTCGTTAGCGGTCATCCGCTGAGAACATACGAACTGACATAAAATCACGTTTTGAGTGAAAAAACTATAACAAAAAAAAAATCATTACTATATATATATATATATATATATATATATATATATATATATATATATATATATATATATATAGAGAGAGAGAGAGAGAGAGAGAGAGAGAGAGAGAGAGAGAGAGAGAAAATCCACGAAGGAAAGAGAAACAATGGAGTGCTACTCTCCACTGTTTCTCTTTCCTTCGTGGCTTTTATCTTTATCTATATATTCATCAAGTTCCATATTTTCGTGATTCAGTTATACATACATACATACATATATACATCAGAATAATATATACATGTATGTATATATTATTCAGATGAACCCTATTCATGTGGAACAAGCCCACACGGGCCACTGACTTGAAACTCAAGCTTCCAAAGAATATGAGCGTTCTGAGCCACACAAAATTCTATAAAAACAACAACCAATAAAAACAGACAAAATTGCACGTAAGGGTAAAGTTCTAGACCACTGAATGAATTTAAATTTAATTATTGACAAAAATTTTTGAAAATGGTTACACGTTGGCGACGGCGTGGACCAAAATGAAGATAAGAAAAAAATAGATCATGAAAATATAAAGCTTACCATTCTACAGTACATCATAAAATTGTAGAATTATATAACTATATGATTATTAAAACAACATTTTTCTGGTGTTACAACAGAGCAAATATTTACAATAAATAAAACGGCTAATGAAATAGAAAAGCCTAGCTGTGAGTTTAGAGAACAAAAGCGCACAAATGTTCAAAATTCGAAATCCTACGAATGTCCAGATTTATAAGTTCTCTCGAAAATTTATGCAACAATAATTCAATAAACCTTAAATATATTGGTGGCAACATACATAACGCTTAACGAAACCTGAAGTGAGTGGAAATATGCGAATAATTTACCCATACATTAAACTCGAGAGCAATAAAAAAATTTACGCGTTCGAAATTATACCGTTGAGGGTAAAAAATAAAAAAGATAAATAAATAAAATTGAGGTTTCACAGAAACACAACAACTAATATGATATGACGGATCACCGGATATACACAAATGAATTTGCACTCTGATTTCATCAGAAACACGATTACCACGAATAAAGCCAAACTACTGAAATGAAAATCAGCCATGATCATATATCTTTTTCACCAAACCGTTCCATTTTTCATTAATGTCAAATCTGTTAATACGAAAAACTACCCTTGCCTTTCAAATACCGGACAGCTTATTTGAAAAGTGAGGCTATTAACCAATATGTTTTCTGAAAACTATGATGAATAATGCTAGTATTTCAAATTCCCTTAAAAAGACGAGACAATAGACATTGGGAAATCAGGCGGAAAAAGATAAAATATACAAAGGGAAATTTACATCTTTATATATCAAACACTAATGGCAAGTGTACAAATTCATCGTATATTCTATTACGGAAAGATCTGAGTTCAACATTTTCCCAGTTAAAAACACGAGAGAGAGAGAGAGAGAGAGAGAGAGAGAGAGAGAGAGAGAGAGAGAGAGAGAGAGAGAGAGAGAGAGAGAGAGAGAGGTGTCTAATGCTTGCATTATTCCAGTTACTAATACATAGAGAGAGAGAGAGAGAGAGAGAGAGATAATATTTTAAAATAATTCACAAACACGATCATCCAATAAAAAATTACAAGAAATGAAACGCCTGTGGCATGACCGTTGTCAGTATATGCTAATGGAGTGAACTTGAGTACAGAATAGGACATGTCTAAATCCATTCTGAAACAAAGCAGGAGGAAAGACAATGTTTATTTGAAAATCACGATTATTTTAAAATTATGATGAATACAAGCTAATATATATATATATATATATATATATATATATATATATATATATATATATATATATATATATATATATATATATATATATATTGTATATATATGTATGTGTGTGAGCATGGACGTATGTATGTATATAAACCTTACGGTTACGGTGCTCCAAAAGTGTTTCAGAATGAGGCTGCTGGTACCATACCATACCATACCATACCACAGCCAATTAACAACCAGGTACTCAATTTTATGTTTAAATCATTTGACAAGATACATTTCTGACGAAAGGGGCCTCTGTATAAATGTGTGTCTCCAAACACAAATACGCGCTTATACACAATATTCTTACCTCGATATATGATAAAGTACCTTTGTTCATAAACGCAAACAAATACAAATTAACAAATAAGGTGAGAAAGCTCCTGAAATATCTTCAAAAGATCCAATTTATACGGGTGAATAAAAAAAAAAGATAGGCCAAGACTTGACTGGTATTGATTGGCGAAGGGTAACAAAAAAAAAAAAAAGAAAAAAAAAGACTTGTGTAAAAGGCAGGTAGTAAAAGTTCCACGAGATCTCTTTAAAAAACGGGTTACCTAAACACCTCGGAGTTGACACCTCAACGCGTTTAGTTTTATTTTATTTTTTTTTTACACCTCAACGCGTTTAGTTTAGCTTTTTTCGCTAAAAAGTGATACAAGTTTTTTCACCTGTATTTCTGCGGCCTATTTTTTTTTCAACTGACTCGGAATACAAAAAAAAAAAAAAACTCTGCAACGTGTACACAGAATGCAAATATGGAAAATACCATTAATATTTACATACTAATACTATTATAAATATTCCTACCATTATTACGCCTCCCATTAAAACAATTTGCTAAAAAAAAAAAATTCAGCTGACCGTATTCATGTTCAGATCGAACAGCCTACAAAAAATTAACATAAACTTACCCAAGTCCTATTGCCACGCTACAACCATAAGGTGAGCCCTTCTACACAGATATGTAGAGAAATACAGAATAATCGCGTCTAAAGTCTCGGAAGTTGATATCGCTTTTGTCAGCACAAGACCAAATAAGTACAAAATTCGGCGCAGTCGAGTTTTCTGTCCTGTGGTGGCCTCATCCACGGCCCATAAAACTCTTAGCCACGGCCCATGAAACTCAGCCACGGTCCGGTGGTGGCTATGTTGTTGGTACCTTCCTTTTACAGAAAACTAAAAGGATCAGGCGCAATATCTGTCAGGTCACGAGAATTTAACCAGCATTTAAAGAGAAGAAAAAGCGTTACCTAAAACCTTTGATGCTTTTCCGTAGTGTATTCCAGAGCACAAAGCCCAGAGAGAGAGAGAGAGAGAGAGAGAGAGAGAGAGAGAGAGAGAGAGAGAGAGAGAGAGAGCTGGCAACAAGTTCAACACAAATTTCTACCGCTATTAATAAAAACTATATAAATATGTATGTATACGTTCTTCAACCATTTCCATGATAATATTAAGCCCGAAATCTACCCAAGCGTGATCTAGCCACACTGAGTAAATAACGCCAGTTTACCATTTTAAAAATTAATATATCTCCACTACTCTGAGAAAGGTTACGACACTGTCAAATCGAAAAGCAAAAAATAATTAAAAAAGTAACATCATCCTAATAATTCATGTTGGAATTTGCCTTGATTTTGAAGAGCTGCTATTTCAAGTAGCCTCCACAAAGCCTTTCATGACATTTAGAAAATTACAATATCAAAAGACTCCAATTCGTTTGCGCCTTGATCATATTCCTGTGAGAGAGAGAGAGAGAGAGAGAGAGAGAGAGAGAGAGAGAGAGAGAGAGAGAGAGAGAGAGAGAGAGAGAGTCAGTCTTTCGTGCCCTGGATGAAATTCTGAGAAATTACATTTGCAAAAATTTTCCATTCTGCTTGCAGGAACATGGAAAAAAAAATTGCAAAATTATTTGGAAGTGTAAATGAACGGCCATCAAAAGGGGAAATCAGATCTAGAATGAATTAAAGTTAGCTTAATTAACGTTCAAAGGGACGACTAATGCAACTGGCGTCACTCAGAATTCATTTCATACAGATACAGACTATTTCGGTCAGTGGCAACGTCAGCCAAAATAATTACCGCACTATTAAAAAAAAAAACTGCTACGTTTATCAAAACTCTGAATGCTATTGTAGTAGCATATAAAAAACGATAATAAAAAGAGTAAAACGAAAATTAAAATGCTATAAAAGAGAGACTCTAAAAGCTACGAGCAAATAACATGCTATTAAACCTGACAATGCAAATAGAATGGTGGGGACTGTTTGGATTCAAAACCGTTCACGCCATCCAATCAAAAAGTTCACACGTTTAATGCACCATTAAAAGTGCGTAAAGTGTGAACTTCTGAGTACTGAGGCTGCGTAATTTAATCCACTTTTATTTATTGGGTTCCGTTCCCTAAACACTTCATTTCCCATTCATAAATGCAACAAATAATACAATAATGAATTTGGCAAGGTCTGCTGGTTTAATATAATAAAATGGAGTCCCAACAAACATTGCATCTACTCATGAAAGATTTTTTTTTTCACTAGCAGTCTTATGGCCAAGGATGTTAACAACCATAATTCAGGCGAATTTGTATCCGACAAATGATTACTTGAAATATCGGTAGCTTATTTCCCCATCATGAAAGCTTTCGAGTCACAGATCCGGAAACAAATGTAAAGCTACAAGTTCCCGAAAGCTTCCTTTCTTGAATCCGGAAGCTAACTGGAAGTTCCTGGAAGCTTTGTTTCATGAATGCCAAAGCTAACAGGAAACTTCAAATCGCCAAAAGTTTCGATTCACAAATACTGTACGTAACAAGAAATTACAAGTTCCCTAAACTTTATTTTCGGAGAGTGAAAGTTTGAATTGAGAAAACAGCAAAAACTAAATCACCCAAGCAGTTATTTCTCTCACAAGTTACGAAGAAAATGTACGCAAAAATAATTCATTCTCATCAGTGGTGAGAAATCATAAGAAAACAATTAACCTGGCAATTCTTCCTCTCAACAGAAATAAGCGATGCAAAGCAGATTCAAAGTATGCTACTCTACGAGAGAGAGAGAGAGAGAGAGAGAGAGAGAGAGAGAGAGAGAGAGAGAGAGAGAGAGAGAGGGGGGGGAGCGGGCTTAATGGGCTATTCTAAATCAAAACTCTTCAGCACTAGCTGAAGTAACAAATACTAGCTACAGACTGCACCAAGGGTTTTACTATTTGCAATTTCGAGCAATTGTAGGAAAGACAGAGATGTATTTGAGATATAAATCTCTCGCTCTCTCTCTGGGATCCAAAACAGTACCGTTTCGTCTGCCTAACGATGGAAAGGGATTAGGGTAAAAGCTGAACCCGGTCTTGGACTGACAATTGTATAAAGTCGATCTGTGTGACAAAAGACAAGCTATTACGAGAGCAAATAAACCGAACATTTGTCCTTTAGTTGGAGATCTGCACCCAATATTTTATTTGACAAAGGGGAGCAACTATTTTTCAATAGAAGGTTCTACATGTAAATGAAAAAGAATGAAATAGCTTCAGTTTCTCTTTTTTTCTTTTACACACATGGCCCTCAACATGGTGGCGTTAAATGTCTTTGCAAGTTAGTGGAATTTTGTGTTTGTTACATGAGAAAGTTCTTTTAAATATTAATACTAACTAAATAAAGCCACAAAATGCAAAGACAACTACAGATTTCTTCTTAAAAAAATGTTTTAAATATAGTAAAAA
>NC_089777.1:23921536-23951536 GCF_040412425.1 Macrobrachium rosenbergii | reverse complement strand
TTTCCCTATACATTCTAACAAAAGGGCTAAGGAATTTCTTATTGCCTTAATTTCTCTAAATCATTCCTTAACTCAATTCCTTAAATCATGTTTGTGCGTAACTGCCACTTCCTAAAACTAAACAGATATAACAGAAAATGAGATGAAATTACTAAACCATTTTGATCCCGGAACTCTCATTATTTAAGTACGAAAAAAAACCCATCAGGTACAGAACACCAAGAGGTCTAATTTTAAATCATGAATAAAGTAAGGGCATGCACCCGGAAGAAAAAAAAAAAAGGGGGGGGGAGGGGCATGACGGGATGATGACAGCCTTCTGTCGTCTATTCTTGATGGGCAATACACCGAAATGCATTTTCTCTCGCGCTGAAAAATGCCAAGTTGATGAGAAAATTTCATTACCTGCCTCAAGGGAAATAATTCAACTGCAGAATATTCTTTCAAAGGAATATTCAAACTGAATATAATTTAATAACTGCCAACACACTTAACACAATTTTGAGAGAGAGAGAGAGAGAGAGAGAGAGAGAGAGAGAGAGAGAGAGAGAGAGAGAGAGAGAGAGAAATATTCAAGCTTCGGCACAACAAAGGAAGATTAGCAATTCAGAATTATTAAATCTTTTAATAATTCGATAACAGGATTAAGAAGACTTCCTCCTAGCCACAAAAGGAAATCTCTTATTATTGTAGTTTTATTATAAAATGTAATGTACGATTATTAATTATGAATAAAAGAAAGATAAATAAATAATAATGCCAGGCGCGTTTCCACTAAAAAAAAATATAAAAGTGACAGCACGAGAAAAGAAGAAAAACAGCATTACACAAGGATACGATAACGGGATATTGTCTGTCCATTGTATTGACCCCTCAAAGTATAAAAACAATTAGGACTTCAAAGGCGAGTGGATCCTGCACCCTTCAGGAACTTCGGATTGACTGTAAATTCTCCCATGAAAGGATTTCGGGTCCCTTACAATCCCCAAACATAATGACCAATAATAGCATCTTAATTATTCAATTACCGTTTCTAATTGTTCATGCACCCGATGACGACGTGTGCGTTTTGCTGTTTTATAAATTCTGTTACGAAATCAGTATGCATGAAATTTTCACACACATGCACATACACATGCATTCTCTCTCTCTCTCTCTCTCTCTCTCTGTTTCTGTATGTATGTATGTATGCATATATTTATATATGTAATTTTCACACACATGCATACTCTCTCTCTCTCACTCTCTCTCTATGTATGTATCCATGTATGTAATTTTCACACACATGCACCCTCTCTCTCTCTCTCTCTCTCTCTCTCTCTCTCTCTCTCTCTCTCTCTCTCTCTTTACGTATGTATGCATGCATGTATTTATACACATCCAACAAGGACGTGCACAATAATACAACTCAAGAAGATCCAAAATAAAAAAAAAAGCTCCCGATCTCATCACTCAGAAATAAAAAAATAAAAAAAATAAAACACAAAAACCTTTCTATCAAAACGAGAACGTCTCCTCCCGTACCGCAACTATTATCAAAAAGCCTGTTCAAACATCCGGCCACGAAGCGAGAATGAAAGTGACGCAATCGAGGCACAATTCGGCAGGGAACGAAACCTCAAACCCGGATTCGAGCGTCTGTTTGGATACGGGAGTCACGAACAAGTTCAACTTGGTTTACCTGGCCTTCTGGGATGTTTACATAATACAGGTGTGCTGGCGAGCGGGTTGTTAAACCCCCTGGGAAGCAGCAGACCCTCGACTCTCTCTCTCTCTCTCTCTCTGTATGTATGTATGTAATTTTCCCACACGTCTTACGTCTTCTCTCTCTCTCTCTCTCTGTATGACTGTATTATTGTATGTATGTAATTTTCACACACACACATGCCTCCCTCTCTCTCTCTCTCTCTCTCTCTCTCTCTCTCTCTCTCTCTCTATCTCTCTGCAGTTCGCTTGAACTTAGGATTATACGTCTTAATTTTATCGTTGCCTTTATGTTCCAGACAAATTTCTGACTGTTTATAAATGCTTATGTTTACTTTATTTAGACTAATATCTGTATTTTTTACCGAAGCACAGTCGGATTTATGTATTACTTTGCTCGTTTATTTATGATTCAATTTTAATTTAATCACTATTTAACTCTGCTACTTTTCCCTCACCCCTCTCACACCTTTTTATATTTACAGATGGACATTTTCTTCAGTCAAAACTTTCTATTTAGAATATACCGTGTAAAACTTTTGAATAACATTAAAAAATATAAAAAAATAATGATAACCATAAACAACAGCCCGTTTTCCTGATTAACATAACACAACGGATCTTCTCTCGTATGCACAATGTTGTATAATAAACTACTGTACATTACTTCATACTTTATACACTACCAACACGAATAAACAGCTTCACAACTGATGTACTTATGTACAGTATAATAACTTGGTATAATTATCTAACCGTTTCTCTTCCACTTAACACAATAGGAGTGTCTTTGAATTATTCAATAAAGATATGATATAAAGCAACGCTCTCTCTCTCTCTCTCTCTCTCTCTCTCTCTCTCTCTCTCTCTCTCTCTCTCTCCATTGTTATCACAGACTTGAATGTAAAAATTTGTTACCTTTGTTTCTCAAATAAAGGCTTAGACGTTCCACATACTGTTAATCAATAGTTTGAAAGGACATACATACATACATACATACATACATACTGTACATACATACATACATACATAGACTGAAGACAGAAAGATATGATAGATAGACAGATAGGTAACAAGACAGCAAACTAACATGTAAATACATTTTTAACTGCAAGATCAAAACTGGTCATACGCTCAGTACCAAAACAGAGTATTCTTGAATACCAACTGCGTACTCTTTGAGGGTAAAGTATCAAATTAATTTGGCCTATAAAGTTGAAATTATACCTACCAGTCACGTCAGTAACGCCTCCTTACCTTAGAACCTAAAGCGACAAAAACAACACAAAAGGAACACCCAGTTTTAAGAACTGCAAAAGCCAGCCTACGTAACAAGACCTGAGCGGAAAACAAATATCTGTTTTAATAAAAAAAAAAAAAAAAGTCTGTTTTCAATACAATCGATACAATAGCGCGTCTGGATTCTCAAATGGAGTTACGATGTCACAGAGGCCGGGAACTCACAAAGAGGTATAGTTTTTTTTTTTTTCATACATCACCAGTTGCGGCCGTTCAATTTCCCTAAGCTTTTTCTGTTTCGGGCACGTTTCGCCCGAAGCTCGGGAGAAAAAAAAAAACTCTCCCTCTCTAATTAAATAAAAAAAAGAACTCTGGACTTCCTTGTTCTTTGTCGAAAGTTAAATGGGAAAGCGAGTTGTTTACCTGTGTTATTATTATTATTATTATTATTATTATTATTATTATTATTATTATTATTATTACTTCCCTGTTCCTTGTCGGAAGTTAAATTGGAGAGCAGACTGTTTACTCTCATTATTATTATTATTATTATTATTATTATTATTATTATTATTATTATTATTATTATTATTATTATTATTATTACTTCCCTGTTCCTTGTCGGAAGTTAAATTGGAGAGCAGATTGATTACTCTTATTATTATTATTATTATTATTATTATTATTATTATTATTATTATTATTATTATTATTATTATTCGCGACACAGCAAATTAATAAACTTCCGCTGACAAATAAAATTTCTAACCTCTCTTTAATACCACAATATAAAATGACACCCCAATAGCCTTACCTATCTGAGAAAAACACATAAGAACAGAAGAAATTAAAAAGCGACATAAAGAGATAAATTTTCTCTCTCTCTCTCTCTCTCTCTCTCTCTCTCTCTCTCTCTCTCTCTCTCTCTCTCTCACAAAACTATTTCCGAGTTTGAAAACAAATACAAATGATTCTGGCAAAGTGTCTGGAAACAAATAAAAATAATTCCCTCAAAGTAAGTCAACCTCACCTCCATTGTGACCGTGGTGCTGCAGCGCAAGAGTTCTTTACCAGGCAATTTCTGGACCGAGTTTCTATACTTTATCACCTTTACCGCTCTGACATAACATTTTACGCACGAAAAATCCCCGCAGTTATAAAGGAAAATTATTTCTGGTATAGTCAACCGTTACCCATTTCTCGCTGAACCAAATCTGCTCTCTTTAAACAAGTTATAGCGCGATAGAACGGGAATTTTTAACCGTTTCTGGTGGTATACATTGTTCTTCAAACAGTTTACTGCTGGATCGAAATATAACTTTACAACAATCTACTGCTAGATAGAAATGACTTTTAAACTAGTTTTAGTCGGGTGGAACTTTTCATTATATAATTTACTGTTTGATAAAATCGTAGTTAAAAAACACTTAACGCTGGATCGAACTGAATTTTACACTATTTCTTACTTTATCAAACTGATTTTTCAGGGTTACTAACAGGCTGGAATCTGCTTCAAATTTAACTAAATGGAAAAGACATTGGAAATCTCTCATCCTCAGTTTAACTGAATGCTTCATTTGTTGCGAAATCTACCTGAATTATAGACGTCTTCCTGAATTTAACTGAATGTTTAGTGTTTTGCTGAATCTAACTGAACGCCCAATTCAAGGTGAATATTGAATTTTTTGTTTGATCTATCTAATATTTAATCTCTCGTTGGAAATACCTCAGTGTTTAGTACCTTGCTTACTCTAGCTGAATCTAACATGTTTAATGTCTTGCTGAATTAGTGTACGTTTTCTAGCTGAATATACTTGAACAAGCTTGATGACGAGACGCGTGACGCGCTCTACGCTGTGCTGGAAACCGGCGCTACCCGTCCTGTCTCCCCTACTCTCCCGATCCCCTACTTACCCCGCACCCACCCGGGGCGGACACACAAGAAAGATCCACTCGCACTTCATTATTATAGATAGATTACATTTCATGTTCACCGAACGTGAGAGTCCTTTACGGATCTCGCTTAACTACAGATTTCTTACAGATACTACTGTTCATGCTGAACCTAACAGTAAAGTTTAATTTATAGCAGACCGTTTGGTGCTTTGCTTTCTCTAATAATAAAAATCTTTTTCTAAGATATACTTAACTTTATCGCGACAAATGTTTTGAAAAACATACACACTGTGAACACAACCAAGATAACCTGGCGTTAAGTAAAAGTCAAGCCTGGCTCGGTATAATTAAGAATTTAAATACAAAAACGAAAATCCTATGAAAATCTGTTATGATCCAAAGAACAAGCATACAAATAAACGTTACATGTAAAGAGTATATGTTTTACATTGAACTATACAAGGAATTCCCCTTTGGAGAGTAAACTGAGGATGAAACCTTTTACAAAATTAATTAAGGCTCGCCAGCCTCACCTCCCTACAGGCGTGAACTTGATTCGCATTTTTTAAACAGAAGAATGCACCCCGTGAGCACGCACATACGAACACACGCGTCAGCAGATTCAGACGCCTCCTGCCGTGATTAAACTGCATAGTGTGGAAACTATCTACGTAGGGTTCATTCTTCATTAACCAATACATGCATACATGTATAACTTCTATTTAGGGAACTGAAACATGATATTTCAAATATAAAAGAGTAACTTATATGGACGCGGCCAGGGTGAAACAACGTTGAGTGAAAGAGCTTTCCGCCTTTACTCTCAATAGCGCAATACTGAAATATCCGGCATGTTTCACTTTCCTCGAAGCCATTCACTCTGTTTACATACGTACAGTACATACTTTTAAAACTCCTGAACCAGTCCATCTCGAGGTCAAATAAATTAACTTTATCACATACACAATTGTTCTGTGCGTTAATAGAATTGCTAAAAGGACCTCATTCAAACTGGATGGTATCTAATGGAGTATTTATTCAGAAAAAGTTACTCTGAATAAATACTCCATTAGATACCATCCAGTTTGAATGAGGTCCTTTTAGTAATTATACATACATACATACATATACATACATACATACATACATACATACATACATACATATATATACACATATATATATATATATATATATATATATATATATATATATATATATATATATATATATATATATAAGATCTTCCATTTTGTTGTAAGCCATTTATTCTGCTTACATACATACAAACGTATTATTATAAAAATATTGTATATATGTGTGTATGCATGTATACATTAGGTGCGTGTCAATATCACACACGCAAATAAACATGAACAAGCTTTTTGTTGAAAACAAATGCATCACAAAAAAAATAAGTACCGATGGATTCACTATCAACACACAAACAATCACACACAAAACCCTTTGTTTATCTCGTACTTCCTGACCAAATGGAAGTCTTGACAGCACCACATTAATAGCACAAGATGAAAAAGGCTTTTAAACGGATGCCATTCAAACCAGAGCGAGCGTTCGGGTACACCGAGGGTACAAATTCCGTAACTGAGAATTCAAGGCTGGAGGAAAGAGATGGAAATTGGTGGGAAACACGTAACTGGAATCTATGTCAATGACTGGGGAGTTTTGACCAAATCGTTATCAAATGTTAGAGGCTTGATTTTCATAATTAATTGTCAGAGGCATGATTTTCATGATTATTAATTGCTAAAGGCACGAATTTCATAATTATTAATTGTTAGAGGTATGGTTTTAATGATTTTAAGAGGTGTGATTTTCATATTATTATTTGTTAGAGGCATGGTTTTTATAATTATTCATTGTCAGAGGCACGATTTTCATGATTATTAATTGTTTAAGGCACGATTTTCAAAATTATTAATTGTTAAAGGTATGATTTTCATAATTATTAATTGATCAGAGACATGATTTTCCTAATTATTAATTGTCAGAGGCATGATTTTCATGATTATTAATTGTGAGAGGCATGCTTTTCATAAATAATTAACATGATTTTAATGTTAATAATTATCGGCGATTTTAAAAACGTAAATTTATCACATACTTACCACTTATATTAACGACATTAAAATGATGGTCGAGGTATTATCGATCTTAAGGACAAGATATTCTGGCTCGTTGAATCTTAAGGACAAGATATTCTGGCTCGTAGGCTCTCAAGGAAAGGATATTCTGGCTTGCTGAATCTTAATGACAAGATATTCTGGCAAGTAGGATCTTAAGGACAAGATATTCTGGTTCGTTGAATCTTAAGGACAAGATATTCTGGCTCGTAGGCTCTCAAGGAAAGGATATTGTGGCTTGCTGAATCTTAATGACAAGATATTCTGGCTCGTAGGATCTTAACGACAAGACATTCTGGCTCGTAGGATCTTAAGGATTCTATAAATGACAGACGTGAAAACCTGGATCATTCAATTATTCATATTGATGACACGAAAGTCATGGCTACAATGTTGATGACACAAATACCGGATGAAGAAGTTAACGATGTGAAAATTCACAGCTATTCACGTTAAGGGCTTTATAAACAAGTTCAAACAACTATCAATCCCAAACAACATGAAAATAAGGTCAATATAATTATTTCATATTCATTTCAGGAAATTAAGTGGTGATACAAAACCTCCACTTATTAAATGATGAAGTGAACTTAAGTTCAAACAACTGCACATTCCAGTAACATGAAAATAAGGTCTATATAATTATTCCACGTTAATGACGGGAAAACATGGCTCACTCTCAACTTCCATCTTCAATAAACAAAATAAAAAGTCATTTCTAACCAAGGCCAACCAACAAACGGGCTGTTATTAGAATGAAAGGAGAAAATACCACCTTCCTCCGCAAAGAATAAGTGCTGTAAAAAAAAAAACATACAGCGGAGACAAAAATGGTCTCCGTCAATCTAAGATAATGGAAAAGGAAAGTCAAAAGGCTTCAAAGAAAAACCGACGATCGGGAGCGTGACTTTCACCTCTCTCGCAGATTCTGAATGATTAAAAACCTTTTGACAATTATGGATGGTTCTGATGTCAGCCGGAGCAGAGAGAGAGAGAGAGAGAGAGAGAGAGAGAGAGAGAGAGAGAGAGAGAGAGAGAGAGAGAGAGAGATTCTCCAGGCATTTCCTAAAGGGAGAGAGAAATTCTTGAGACATTTCTGTGTATGTGTGTGTGTGAGAGAGAGAGAGAGAGAGAGAGAGAGAGAGAGAGAGAGAGGGAGAGAGAGAGAGAGAGAGATTCTCCAGGCATTTCCTAAAGAGAGAGAGAAATTCTTGAGACATTTGTGTGTGTGTGTGTGTGTGTGTGTGTGTGTGAGAGAGAGAGAGAGAGAGAGAGAGAGAGAGAGAGAGAGAGAGAGAGAGAGATTCTCGAAGTATTTCCTAGGGTGATAAAGAACAACATCTTGGATAATCCAGATGGCAAAGAAAGTTTTGGGGAAGAGTTGGATGTCAAATAACAAGAAAATGCGATTAAGGCACAAACATTATCCCCCTCCTCCAACATTAATATCCTGAATCCTCCTCCATACCTCCTCCCCTACAAAACCCAAATCCTGACAAACACACCAATAGCGCCCACGCGCACACTCATACTTACAAAGAAAATCGTCTTTATTGGAACATGCATCTGACATTTTAAGAGGCCTGGGGAGAGTCCACCGATTACAGTGGGACCTGAAATTCGTAAAAGTTTGCTAATAATGAGTATGGGTTTGTCTCTAATTAGCCTTTTAAAATATGATCACAATCCCTCGGCCCTACATCCCCCCCCCCCGCCCACCATCAAGGACACGGTTACTTCGAAGGGGCAAAGTCCTATCTTAGTCCTGAATTACCCGGATATTTCCGGAGCACGTTACGCTACATTACTGACCAATTAAAACCTAAACATTAATACCCAATTATGCATTCTAAAGAATTTCGGTGCCTTTAGCCTGAATCAGTGATGAAACACACTAGGTTTTCGTAATTCCAAATAAAAGATGAAACCAAACAGCCTGAAATGGCGATTTCGGTAGACTACATCAACAGAACTGTTGGCAACAGTCGAAAAAAAATAAATAAAGATCCTACAATGGAACACGAATTTTATATGCCTTATTGACATTCCTCGTCAGCAGATGTACATTGATTAAGAAAGATGACATCTTCACGAAGTACCTCTTCAGATTGGACAGCAATCCATTCTTCTCACTGTGAGAAATATATGGTCTAAATATACTTCGCGACAACTTCATCCATTGTGGGAATGACTAGGGAGAAATCAGCTTAAATGTTACCTCGAATTATACAGTACAACCGACTTTAAAAGACACATTACACACTTCGAACTTATCAATGTGTATCAACGGCGTTGAATCTTGCGGATGTGAAAAGAAAAAGCACCGAAGTGTTAGCCAGATCTTGAGCGTAAAACCGAGTTTTAGAGGGTCGTATTTCGTCGGAACCCCTATAAAAGTGACTCGCAAACATTCCCCCCATACTGGTGCATGCGACAGTGAGAATGCACGCGTATCTATGGTGCCATACAATACGAAATGCACCTAATAAACAAGGAACTTCACTGCTTACACAAATCAAATCCGGTGTCAGGCTGCATCGTCCACGTCCCGGTTTGCCCAGAAGAAGAAGAAGAAGAAGAAGAAGAAGAAGAAGAAGAAGAAGAAGAAGAAGTAAGAGAGAGAGAGGACAACGAACCCCCCCCCCACACACACACAAGAAATCGTCCTGAAGACATAACCAGGGCGTAAGGTAAACGACAACAGACTCCGGCGCCGGATGCTATCAAGCGAGGAGACTTTGCCGGCGGCGAATTCGCCGGGATAAAAAGAGATAAGAGAACGAGATAAAAGAGATAATAAGAGATATCATTCCGCGGGTCTTTATGAACCCGTTCGCCGAACCTCGATCTTCATGCTTCCATTACGGAAGACGGAAGGGTCCAGAGAGAGAGAGAGAGAGAGAGAGAGAGAGAGAGAGAGAGAGAGAGAGAGAGAGAGAGAGAGAGAGAGAGAGAGAGAGAGAGTTGGCAGGCACACAAAATTCCATCAAGGAAGATTGAAAGAGGACTCGACCATGTATCTGTCACTGTAAGATGACATTACTTGATGGGGGGGAGGGGGTCTCGTCTCTGGAAAAAGACTAATATATCAAGAAAATTTAAGAAAATTTTCTTGACATACACAAACACACACACACACACACACTAAGAATCTTACTAGCTCAAATGGCATTGCAACCCTTGCTAGAACAACAGAACAAAAGTTCATTTATTTGGAAAAGAGAGAGAGATTTTAGAGAGAGAAAGAGAGAGAGAGAGAGAGAGAGAGAGAGAGAGAGAGAGAGAGAGAGATTCAACTTCTTATTTTTATAATGTTCCATAAAGAACGCTGATTCCAGTGAATTCCCCTAAATACCTGAAGCCAGTCAAGGGGAGATATCAGTAGGTTTCTTCTTACGTTCAAAACGCGCTTATGACAGGAAAAAATCCTCAATACGGGATGTGCCATTTGACGTAGATTAATGTCCAAAATAAAATCCCATACCAAAAATTTACTGTAATTTCACAGCGGCAGAAGAAACATATCTGAAAATATTTCTGCAACAATAAGTAATGGGTAGATATTTTAATCCAGAAGCCATTGCTGAATTGATAATAATCTTCATAAAAAACATTAAAACAAAAAAGCAAATACCATTCACACAACAACATAACCCAAACGCAACCACAAGTTTGCCAGATGCTCAATTATAAACGGGCAAATAACCGCGAGAGGAAAAAAAACCCATATCTTTATCTTACACATAATGAACGTGCATTACACTGATGCATTTTCATAACAAACAATGTATCAACTTGAACGTGAAGCAATTAAGTGTCAGGACGGCTTTAATGATATCGCTAACGAGGGCCATGCATTCCCGCCTAATTAAAACTCACGATTCTTTTCTAGCCAAAAGCCCTCACAAATTTACCCGCCAGAAAGCCTTGGAATTCGCGCCATCAAGTTAAAAAGGTTCTCAAAGAACACTTTTTTTAACCTTTTGATTTCGCCGAAGAAGCTCTCCTGAACTCTTCAAAAATACAGATAATTCTTGATACTGAGCAAAGGAACCCAGATGAAATATCAGCAGGAAATAATGAACTAACTTCTGATCACCTTTTCTTTGTTAAACTTTGAGATATATCACACAATTTTATGATGACAAAATCACCATCAGTATATTTTCAACAAAAGTCTTCTGGAAATAAAAGCTTTTAGGTATTCGTACTAGTTTTTAAAGAAATTTATCATCAGTATATTTGCAACAAAAGCCTTCACGAAAAGCAGCTTTTAGATTTTCATAATTTTGAAGAAAAATCACCATCAATGTTTTCAAAAAAAAGCCTTCTGGAATAAAAAAAAATCTTTTAGATATTCATTCAATGTTTTCAAAAAAAGCCTTCTGGAACAAAAAAAAAAATCTTTTAGATATTCATTCAATGTTTTCAAAAAACGCCTTCTGGAACAAAAAAAAAAAATCTTTTAGATATTCATACTAGTTTTCAAAGACAAAATCACCATCATTAAATTTTCAGCAAAATCTTTCTGGAGAAAAAGCTTATATTACCCATTATCCTGGCTTACCTCTCTCACAACAAACTGGACTCAAAACTAAAACAACATAACCATTAATAACACGAATAGTGATACGTATTAATAATGAAGATTGCAATGGAGCTGGACAGGGCACCCACACGAATATCTGCGGCCGAAACTAAAACGTGAAAAGCTTCATGAACTCAAAACAGCGTTGAAGTTATCTGAAAAAGACCATTACGACGTTTAAGAATAAAGGCGAAAACTTCACGTTGAGTGAATGTGTTTTACAACGTTTTGCCCACCAGACTTTATGGACTTGTGACTTTAATGAGGGTGGAGTAAAAAAAAAAAAAAAAAAAAAAAAAAAAAAGACCAAGACACCAAATATCAAAAAAGATGAAAATACGGAAACCAAAGAGAGAGAGAGAGAGAGAGAGAGAGAGAGAGAGAGAGAGAGAATCATTTGTGATGGAGTGAAATTATCTTTTATTTTTTCTATTTAACTTCATTTCTTTTAAACAACTTGCACATCACTTTCGGTGGGAGACCTAGCCTGCATATCACTTTTAATGGTAGAACTAATCTGTACATCACTTTCAATGGTAGACCTAGCCTGAATATCACTTTCGGTGGTAGATCTAGCCTGCATATCACTTTCCATGGTAAACCTAGCCTGCATATCACTTTCGGTGGTAGATCTAGCCTGCATATCACTTTCGATAGTAAACCTAGCCTGAGTATCACTTTCGGTGGTAGACCTAGCCTGTATATCACTTTCGATGGCAGACCTAGCCTGTATATCGCTTTCGATGGTAGACCTAGCCTGATTATCACTTTCGATGGTAGACCTAGCCTGCATGTCACCGAAACCTATCACTTTCGATGTTAGACCTAGCCTGCATATCACTTTTGGTGGTACAACTAGCCTGTATATCACTTTCGATGGTAGACCTGGCCTGTATATCACTTTCGATAGTAGACCTAGCCCATGTCAAGGGGAAATGAGAGGTAATTTCAGCAGTTCTTCATTAAATAATAATAATAATAATAATAATAATAATAATAATAATAATAATAATAATAATATTCACATTTCCAATGTGTAGATGATTTAGTACCACCCACGAAATGCCTGAAAATGAGATTCATTTAGCTTTCTCCTCTAAATACAACCAAGAAAATGAAGTTTATTCACTGGGAAGGACCATCTCCCTTCCTCCTCCTCACAACATCCAGAATACAATGGAGTTGTGGGTTTTACTAAACAATAACAACAATTATAATAATAACAATTTCCTCCACTTAAGGTATCAATTATCAGGACACATTTGCAATAAAAAAATACTCAGGACATATTTTTCAAAATTTACTCCATAAACTGCAATGGATACATTTTTAATTACAGAAAATGGAAATAGTGAATCCTGTCCTCACTCGAACATAATCAGATTAATAATCAAGCATTAATTATTTGCAGTTCAATTGCTTGCAGCTTGCATAATTATGGGCATGTTTCCAAAGGCAATGCAATGTAAACGTGTTATCCTCTTAACATTCAATGCTAATCCCTGCTCTGATGAAACAAATTTCATGTAGGTTTGTGTTGTAATTACGAAAGAGCTGACCAAATTATATATACGTATATACAGTTTATATATATATATATATATATATATATATATATATATATATATATATATATATATATATATATATATATATATATATATATATATATATATATATATATATATACATACATACATACATTCATATATATATATATATATATATATATATATATATATATATATATATAATATATACACAATATAGTTTATACGTATATAATACATATATATATACACATACAATACATACATTCATATATATATACACAATATACTGTTTTTATATATATATATATATATATATATATATATATATATATATATATAAAATCCAGTGGTATACAGATGTTTAATGATGCCAAATTTTTCTCATATCTTTTTTTATCAACAATAGTTGATCTGAAATAAAAATCTACGACAACTTTGAATTACGATAACTCTCTTCAACAAAATCATGAGGATATTACGTTTTCCTTTTCCATTATTATGATTATTATTATTAGAGTAGATTCACCAGACCACTGAGCTGACTTTCACCTCTCACAGGGCTGGCCATTTTAAACAATATCATACGAACAAAAATTAAAACTCACTGACACTTGCAACAGACCCTACAGGCGAACAGGAAATGGGTTACAATGGGGACCAAGAACCACAGGTGCAGAACAGTAACTGCAAGCGGAAAAATCTCATCAAAGGTTCCGACTTACAATAACCCTTTGACATTTCTCCTGTACAGGGCTGCACCCAAGATCAAGTCATTTTCCTTCATGAGCTAATAATAGCCTCGCGAAATACAATAGCGCCCTGACTAACAATGTTGTATCACGGTGCGGGTCGGGCAGATGTTCTTTCGAATTTAGGCGATATGGAAATGTGCATATACCTCGAGATTTACTTTTCTCTTATGAGACTAAGTAAAATGTTTCAAAATTTATTAATAATAATAATAATAATAATACTAATAATACTAATAATAATAATAATAATATACATTCTTGTGGAATATGCCCTAAAATATATAAATTTCTTTAATAAAATCATCAATAATAATAATAATAATAATAATAATAATAATAATAATAATAATAATAATAATATTTACTTTTGTGGAATACGCCTTAAAAAAATATATAAATCTCTTTAAAATGACCCCGCAGAAAATGCCCATGTGAGAAAAAAAAAAGAGAGCGAACCATACAAATTTTTAAAAATACGAAAATACCAAACCTGAAATTGGGCTCTTTCACTCACGGACCAAAATTGCCTGACTCTTAAGTAAAATCATTTCAATTACTCAAAAGTCCAATAAACATTTTCTGATTAAAAATTCAACGGAGGAAAAATTGTCAAGTAATGAAATAGATCGAACTAAAAATAGCCAGACATTCTGTCAAAATACTTTTCAACAAAGAAATTGAGTATTTCTCATCCCATTAACAGATCAGTGCTCCATTCACGTTAAAGAAAGCAGCCCCATTCATAAAAATATATAAGAGCCGTTTCATCTAAAATGGCCAAATAATATGAACCTGAATTCCATGATACAAAAATTAAAATTCAATGTAAACCCTAAACGAAAATGAATAAAATAGGACAGATCTCTTCACAGATCAGAGTTCTAATTCATGTTAAATAAAGCAGCTTCATTCATAAAAATATATATGAGAGTTTAATCTAAAATACTCAAATAATATGAAGCCTGAATTACATGATATAAAAATTACAATTAACATAAACCGAAAATGGATAAAATAAGACTGGTCTATTAAAGATCAGTGTTCACATACACGTTAAATAAAGCAGCTTTACTGATAAAATATATATATATATTACTGATATAAATGTGTGTGTATATATATATATATATATATATATATATATATATATATATATATATATATATATATATATATATACATATATATATACACACACACACACACACACATCAGTGCTTTATCTAAAACACCCACATAAAATGAGGCCTGAATTACGATATAATAATTAAAGTTAACATACACCCAAACCGAAAATGAATAAAATAAGACTGACTTCAGACCGCCCCAAAGAGGATTTGTTTACTTCGACAACTGGAGCTGGTGTCTAAGCTCAAACATGCAAGATATCTTTATCTAAGCACAAACACTGAGGTCGCCCGTGTTTGTTGACAACCTAAACACTAAAATACTCCCAGCGGTATTTGTGAAATTATTTGATGCGACGACTAAGGAAATGACAATTCAAGACACCCGTTAACTGAATTAAAATGGCCAGTAGCAGGAGGTAATTAGCCTACTAGAAATAATGATAAAATATTTTTGCAACATGGTGAGAGAGCATGCAAATGCAAAAGGGATTATGAAATTCTTTTCATGATGATGTTTATCTTCATCCAGTTGCTTAAGATGACTGATGCGATAAATTCTCTCTCTCTCTCTCTCTCTCTCTCTCTCTCTCTCTCTCTCTCTCTCTCTCTCTCTCTCTCTCTCTCTCTCTCAGATCATTCTTAAGACATAGGGCCTATAAAAAACATTTGCTGGAGCTACTTACTTTTAAGAGTAAAAGGTTTAGCCTATATATAATGATACAAGGTATTACAAGCCTTTTCTCTTTTAAAGGTGTATCATATTCGGGTTCTCGGTAAATCTTTAGGGATGAGAATCCCAGGCCTAACCACTCTTCCCCACCCTAGACGCGACCTATCAAAGTCGAACAAACACCAGTTACAAAATTCGCTGCTTAGACCGTTAGACCGGCAAACACAATCAATTGTCCAGAACACAGGCATCATCCGTTTCCCACTCACTGAATGATTTCGGGGTTTGGTTGGTGATTCAAATGTACAAAGAGTAATACATCTACCCACGCAAACATACACACACACACACACACACACACACACACACACACATATATATATATATATATATATATATATATATATATATATATATATATATATATACATACACACAATAATACATATATATATATATGTGTATATATACATACATATATATATACCTGTATATGTTTATATGTATATGTATATATATATATATATATATATATATATATATATATATATATATATATATATATATATATATATATATATATATATATATATATATATATACGTGGGTATATGCACATGGATGACAACCTTGAAATACTTCAATAATATGAAACACTGGGTCATGCAATGCAAACCCTCAATAAACAAAACACCGATACATACGAGGGAATAGCAATAGCAATAGCAGCGGAGGGGCGGCCGCAGTGAAAAAAGAAGACGAAGAATAGGAAGAAGAAGAATAAGAAGAGGAGATCGTTTTACAAAACATGGTTTGAGCCCCAAGGTTAACAAACACTCGAAGTCTACGAATGAGTACGAGGGTAAACAGCACTGTCCAAACTCCCAGCAACCTCTCCCTGGAAAATATTGCCCACTGTCTTCTTTTTTCTCTCTCTCTCTCTTCTGTTCTTTTCGTGGATACAACGGTTTTTGAAGCCCCCTGCAATAAAAGATACAGAAACATCGACGAAAAGAACGTGGGGCATCGAATCCCTCAGTTTTTTTTTATCTGTAGCAGCGAGGAGCCTGCTCGGGTAGCAGAATCTAGTTTGCTTAGAGGAAATTTTCCTCGGCATCTGATTCTTTTAAAAAGATGATTCCAAAAACAATATGTTGCACTGAAGTGAATGAATAAATACAGGCCAGAGCTCTTACGGAAAAATGCTTGCTACCAAGATAGAGAAACACATACAAATCGTCAACAGGTAATTTTTTCTCGCCATACTGATCATAACTGACACAATGGATAAAATGTATTACAAAAGGGATTAGTACAGTGAATCTGTGCCGATACGTGATTAAATATACAAACACACGCACACATACAGTATATACAGTATATATATATATATATATATATATATATATATATATATATATATATATATATATATATATATATATATATATATATATATATATAAAGTATAAAAGATACTGTGTGCCTGTGTGAGAGAGAAACTGAAAAAACTATGCTGATACTATATCTTGTAATACAAATTAGACTAGAAAACACCCTGTTGCACATTAAACAGATCCAAAGTGTGTGTCATTAAAGCGTTTGATGATGACCTGGACTCCTAGAGTTACCGTGAAACACAACAGAACCAGTGGCCTGGCTGACTGACGGTGAGATTTTCGTTCAGAGGGACAAGCGAGAAATGTCCAAGTTGATAAGTTAAGCACTGTGGCAAATCACTTCTGTTATTTTTTGTGATCCCTCAATGGCTTTAGCTCTCCTCAAGGTCCTCTCGATCTTGAAACAAACTAACTCCGTCTCTCGACCTGCTTGAAAAGGCAAGGCACGTAGAGCAGAATCTCCCATTTATCTTCTCTACCTTCCCCATAATATATAATAGGAACAGTTTTTTCCTCAGAGACCTATCCAGAATAATAAGAAGTCTAGATGAGCATTTAGACGGCGATAAAATCAATCACCCTAATATTTTTCAACTAAAAAAAGAAGACTTGTTATAGATAGTATTCATGTCCTCTATTTTAACTGATATCTTCCAAAAGATGAAGCACAACAGGCAGCGGAGAAATAATTACATTGCTCTCTCTCTCTCTCTCTCTCTCTCTCTCTCTCTCTCTCTCTCTCTCTCTCTCTCTCTCTCTCTCTCTCTCTCTCTTTGACTGATACATAGCTCTCTCTCTCTCTCTCTCTCTCTCTCTCTCTCTCTCTCTCTCTCTCTCTCTCTCACGTCTCCTCAAAATATCTTCTAAAAGATGATCTAGTTGCTCTCTCTCTCTCTCTCTCTCTCTCTCTCTCTCTCTCTCTTCTTCTCTGATATCTTCATGTATACATACACAAAATGAAAAGTTCTAGATTCTCAATGTCCTCAACTATGACTGGTATTTTTTAAAGACACAGATAGGAGAAATAATTACAAGGGCTCTCTCTCTCTCTCTCTCTCTCTCTCTCTCTCTCTCTCTCTCTCTCTCTCTCTCTCGTATACATACACAAAAAGAAAACTTTCTAGGTTCTCAATGTCCTTAATTTTGACTGATATCTTCCAAAACATGATGCACACAGACAGAAGAGAAATAATTACAAAGGTTTCTCTCTCTCTCTCTCTCTCTCTCTCTCTCTCTCTCTCTCTCTCTCTCTCTCTCTCTCTCTCTCTCTCATACATACACAAAAAGAAAACTTTCTAGATCCTCAATGTCCTCAATTTTGACTGACACCTTGCAAAACATGATGCAAACAGACAGAGGAGAAATAATTGCAAGGGCTCTCTCTCTCTCTCTCTCTCTCTCTCTCTCTCTCTCTCTCTCTCTCTCTCTCTCATACACACACAAAACGAAAACGTTCTAGATTCTCAATTTTCTCAACTATCCAACTGAGAAACGAAATGGTGGGAAAGAACACGCTTTCATTTTCTACCTTATTTGCTCCCGAACGAAGTTTGCCTTTAACAGACAAAAAAAAGAGAGAGAGAGAGAGGAAAAAAGATTGCTTTCACGGTTATTTGATTTTCGGGATTCTATTTCTTAAAAAAAAAAAAAAAGAGAGAAGATAATCTTTTCCACTTCACAGCTCACCACGGCTATGTTTTCCTTACACTCTGAGGAAACTAAATTCAATTTATGAGTTTTTTTTTTATGCGAGGCTGAAAGGTCTTACATAAACTTCACGCCACTTAAATAATAAAATTTAGGGAGGTGTTTGGACCACAAATACGAATATACTCATTACAGCTGAGTTACAGTAATTCATGAGAAAATGCTTGTTTATTTTGCTGTTCCAAGAAGGAGACTGAATATAAAGAAGCGGAAACACGTAGTGAAGAAAAAGACTACAGCATGACCTGCATATTAATAACACGTGCCACAAACCTATTCCAGTGTTTTATCTTGTTATTCTTTCATTTACCGATACGTCCTTCATTATGTACTTACACATAAACACACACAAATACAATATCTATCTATCTATCTATCTATAACTGAGTCGCGAAAATATAAATAACGGCAATGCAAAGGACAGTAAGTCGAAAAGCCTAACACCACTCCGTCGTTTCTCTTTCCTTCGTAGCATTACATTTATCAATCTATCTATGTATGTGTGTGAGCGTGAATGTATGTATGTATGTATGTATGTATGTATGTATGTATGTATGTATATATATATATATATATATATATATATATATATATATATATATATATATATATAATTTAACGTTAAGTATTTTCCCCTAGTAAGAGGTGGCTCAAAAGAATATACAACAGAACGGTCACTGTCATACTTGAAAAACTTTCACAATTGCCGCTGCTTCATACATCAACAAAGTCTTCTCATCAGCAGGGCGTCGAACTTGTACTTAACGCACTATTTGCCTTCAACTTTCGCACTCTCTCGCTCTTCCAGGATAAAGTGTCTTTAACTTTGAATATCTCTTGACTACAACTCTCCAACACTTCCTAAATCCCACCCCCCTCTCTTCCTTTCTACTAACACCTTCGAGTTATAGACCTTGCTCACCAATTATCTCTCATTCTCTCCACAGGACAGAACAAACTTAAAACAAAGACACTCCCCTCTGCTTACAACTCTCCAACGCTTTCGAAGTCCTCCTCTCTTCCTCTCTACTAACACCTTCGAGTTATAGACTTTCCCCATCAACCGTCTTCCATTCTCTCCACAGGACCGAACAATCTTAAAACACTGACACTCCCCTCTACTTATGTCAACCTTATTTTACGTACTGGCATCTAAACATTTCCACTTCTATCAAGCTTTTTACTTTTATAAGCTACATGAATTGGCCAAATGATAAATCCTCTTAAGAGTTTCAGCCTTTTTAGTTTTCTGGAAAGAAAACTATTGTGTCGACTTTGTCTGTCCGTCCGCATTTTTTTATGTCCGCCCTCAGATCTTCAAAACTACTGAGGCTAGAGGGCTGCAAATTGGGATGTTGATCATCCACCCTCCAATCATCAGACATATAAAAATTGCGGCCCTCAGCCTCAGTACTTTTATTTTATTTAATGTTGAAGTTTGCCATAATCGTGCGTCTGGCAACGATATAGGCCAGGCCACCACCAGGTAGTATTTAAAAGTTTCATGGGCCGCAGCTTCTACAGCACTGCACAATGACCACCACCGAAAGACAGATCTATTTTCGGTGGTCTTGATTATACGATGTACAGAAAACTCGATTGCGCCAGAGAAACTTCGGCGCATTTTTTACCTGTTTTCTTTCATTTGCATCAAAAACGAACACCACCTTAATAAGGGAGGTTTAGCTAAATTCCTGCCTAATATTCCTCCATCTTACTATTATTTGTGTAACTTGCTCACGAGTTAATTACATAAACGACACCTAATCCTGTAACGCTTGATAACTTTCAATAACTTTCAACCTGGTAGAGGTTCAGACTAATAACCCTCTTATATAAGAGCATGGCGCCAGACTTTCAAGTTTCTAACCAAGAAATTTGGTTAAATATCGACGCGAAGCTTTGGCTGTAATTTTGGCTTCTGCTATCCAACAGCCCATTCTAACGTGCAAAGTGCAGCTATAAAGAAAATTACTCCTAAGATTTTAAAATCGTTGTCATCAAGATTATTACACGTCTTTGAAGAGGCACATCGAACGAAATTCTTATATCCCACAAAGACACTAAGGATTTCTTATATATGTTATATATATACAGTATATATAATATATATACGCGTTTATATATACTTACACACATATATGTGTATATATATAAATATGATATATATATATATATATATATATATATATATATATATATATATATATATATATATATATATATATATTACACGTTTATATACTTGCACACACACACACACATATATATAACGTATATAAGAAATCCTTAGTGTCTTAGTGGAGAGAGAGAGAGAGAGAAACTATGTTACATGGGTTACAAAACATTAACCAAAATAAACAGGAGATTTTGCAATGACGGCAATAAAAAAAAAAAAAAAAAGAAAGCTTCCGCAACTGCTACAAAAGACAAAACCAATTACACCCCGGCAGCACGTGACATGAAATTAAAATGCGTTGACAGCTTCAACAGGAGGAGGACGGCGGGCGTATTTTTAATCAAATTTCCGGCCTCTGCCAAGGGGGAAGGGGGAAAGGTAGTGAAGGGCGTATTTGAAAGATTCTCACCAGTGGTAATACAACTGACCACTCGCGGACCAAAATAATTCAAGTATTTCTGCTATCTCTCTCTCTCTCTCACACACAGACAAAACGAGCATTCTATTCTGTGGAAGTCACTCTGTAAATTCATGACTTCAGGTAATTCCATGTAGTAATAATAATAATAATAATAATAATAATAATAATAATAATAATAATAATAATAATAATAATAATAATAATGTTTACCATCCAGAAAAATATCCCATGAGCTTTTAAACGTTAATACAATAATAATAATAATAATAATAATAATAATAATAGATTCGCAATCTCGTGAAAAACAATCTGAGTAATAAAAACCCAAAATTATATATGGTTCTTTTTACATAGTAATATATTTACTATATAATTGTGGATTTGTATTACTCAATAATAATAATAATAATAATAATAATGGTTACCCTCCAGAAAAATATCCCATTAGCTTTTAATCGTTAATACATATCAAGTGAATGACTACTGTCAAAACAGAAAACGAACTCTAAATATGGATCGTATGCATTCCATAAATATCATCCTCACAAAGTACACAAATCTGGTTTTGATTGTTCTATAAACTACCAACTTCAGTAGTTCCGTTATCGCAAAGGAAATGGAGTGATAACAGGTTTAGTATTTAACGAGATTCAAAAGGAATAAAACTGCAAAACAAGGTACTCGTTTCTTTAAAAAAAAGTTCAGATATCAACTGTACACTTACTATAATTATATACGCAAATTACTCTTTTAAAAGGTTCAGAAACCAAACCGTACACTTACTATAATTACATACGCAAATCATCATCTCTACAATGAACCTCACATCATACTCTCAAGCAACAAAGCCCCTGCATTTCTCAAGGTCGATCAATGAAACGAGACTGAATCTCGGCCACAGAACAAAGCTGTAAACTCACTCGCCAGTGACATTCCGAAGTTTTTCCGAAACAGGAGTATATCGGCCCGAGGGATTTTTTTCCTGTTGTACTTTTTTGGGGGCTAGCTGCCAAAGGCATTTTTCCCGTGCTGTGTTTTTTCCACTTACCTAACTGAAGTACTCAGGTATTTTTTCCACTTATGCAACTGAAACACTTTGTTCCTGAAGTATTTTTCATTTTACGTAGTTGCCAGAGGAACTTTTTTCCCCCAGTCGTATTTTTCTTAAATATGCCAGAAGGGTTTTTCCCAGCTTGTATTTTTGTCTACCTACTAAAAGATTTTCTCCACTTGTATTTTTTTATATACATCCGCCCCTAGGACTTTTCTTCCACTTGTATTCTTTTTCTTATTGACCTCAAGGACTTTCCTCCCACTTGTACATCTTTACGTATCTACTTGAAGGATTTCTTTCCTATTTAAATCTCATTTCTGTAAGGAATTGAAGGAACTTTTTTTTTTTTTACAACAAATTTTTTTGACGAAGAGGCTGATAGAGGCTGACAGAACGTGTAATTTTCTATACTTATCTAGCGCAGACCCTAAGTAGACAAGAAACGAAGTAATGAGCGGGGAGTGTTTACGGGGCGGGGGATATGCTTACCAATAAAATAAAGACCAAATCCAGCCCTTTGAAGAAAATATTTTCTTAGCAACTGCAAAAACTGAAGCAAGAACATAAAACAAACCCTTGACAACCACTAGAAGAACCACACCACCAGCAGAGGTCATCTTCAGCAAACATCTTAGGTCTGCAAGCACTCCTACAAGCAAAATCGTAGCAATAAGAAAGACGGACGCACTCCTCGTTCAGCAGGCATGACCCCTGCAAGAACTTGCAACCACGAGAGAAGCAGGAAGCAGCAGGAATAAGCAGGAATTCAAATACATTCCTTTGTGTCGAGGCAAAAACAAAGTCGAGCGAGTACTCTCAAAAGCTACCGACCCAAAAAAAAAAAAAAAAAAAAAAAAAAAAAAAAAAAAACTGTATTCAGTAAAAGTCTCACGGGGAAAAAAATGTTTTGGCTTTTGAAAGAAATATATATAGACAGGGCGGCAAAGGGTGGAAGTCGCCCTGTGCAAAATATATTGAAGTACGCTGTTGTTTTTAGAATTCCGGTTGCTGACACAAAGATTCGACATACTTTGCAAAAGAGCTTTTAGGATTGCAGTAACAGTCAATGCACATGAAAAAAAATTTAAGTAATATAACAAGAAATATGAACATTTATGGAAGAAATCCAGATAATTTCTTCATGTTTTTGGTTGTGTCAACAGATGAATGTATATATAGTACACTAAATTGTTTTGTGATTCTTCTCATGTGAAATGAGAAGCCGATTCCTTATTTCTCGCGAAGTAACCACCTTGTGTTTGTAATATAATAATAATAATAATAATAATAATGAGAGAGAGAGAGAGAGAGAGAGAGAGAGAGAGAGAGAGAGAGAGAAGAGAGAGAGAGACCACCTTGTGTGTTTGTAATATAATAATAACAATAAAATCAGAGCAAATCACAGAGAGAAGCAAAACTAATGCAAAACTAATGATATAAGGACTGGTTTCTGGAAGACCCATCATTAAAAACCAACACATTACCGACATCAGTCATAATATACCAAGAATAAAAGAATATACAATGGACTTGAGATGGACTATGATATAACTGTTGAAACTGCTAAGCCAATTTCAAATACAGGAACAAAACCACAGCAGCATTGTGGATAAATGACAAAATGCAGTAGCTAATTACATAAAAAAAAAACACACACAAATAAAACCATGAAACCTTTTCGAACTCCACCATTACCTGTCGAAGTTGTTAGAACTAGACCTGGAAACCGAGAGGGGAAAAAAACCTTTACTCAATAACATCTCATTTACACTTGGCAATAACTAACCCATCGGTACGCCCCAAACTTTCCCTATTCTACCATGCAATTTGGGGCCTTTACATACACACTGCACGAAATACAATTTCAGTATGTGTATGGGAAGAGAAAAATATTTGTTCTCACACACTGTAATGAATGATAGCTTACACCAAGTTACACGCTTTAAAGATATGCAAATGCATATACATACATACATAAGTACATACATACATGCATACATATACATACACACACGCACACACACACACACTATATATAGGCTACGTATATAGATATATATATATATATATATATATATATATATATATATATATATATATATATATATATATATATAGGCTATATATATCATATGTACCAATCTCTTAATTTTTCACCAGTGGTGATATGATAAATGAAATCACATACTAGTGTCATTAGAATTATATATATATATATATATATATATATATATATATATATATATATATATATATATATATATATATATATATATATATATATATATATATATATATATATATATATGTATACACATACATATATAGCCAGGCACTGTAAACCCTATGAAACATATCCGGGGCACAGATTCATTAGGAACCACGGGAATCGCCAGAACAGAAAAAAAAAACGGGGGTTCTGTGCGCTTCAAATTCCCCCTTTATGGCTTCCGCACACTGGAAAGGTCGCGGGGTCAATCCGTTTTAGGCTAAGAGGACGACCTCCGAACATCGCATGAGAGAGAGAGAGAGAGAGAGAGAGAGAGAGAGAGAGAGAGAGAAGAGAGAAGAAGAAGAAGAAGAAGAAGAAGAAGAAGAAGAAGAAGAAGAAGAAGAAGAAGAAGAAGGAGATAAACACGCATATTGCTTGGTGTATATCACTTGGGATGAAACTGGAGAGAGAGAGAGAGAGAGAGAGAGAGAGAGAGAGAGAGAGAGAGAGAGAGAGAGAGAGAGAGAGCTGTTAGGTGGGAACAATGGATGAACAACTTCCATATCACTCATGATAAAAATAAAAAGAGAGAGAGAGAGAGAGAGAGAGAGAGAGAGAGAGAGAGAGAGAGAGAGAGAGAGAAATACACGAATGTTGCATGAGAACAATGAGTGAACAACGTGCATATCACTTGGGATAAATCTGGAAGAACAACAAGCATATTGCGTGAAGATGATGGAAAACAGCGCGCATATTGCCCTCGGGGAAAAAGGAAAAACAACACGTCTATAATGTGAAGAAAGAATAGAAGAACAAAAAGTCTATAATGAGGATAATGAACAGAAAAACATGTCTATTACGTTTACAAAACGGAAGAACAACCCGTTTATTACGAGGAAAAAAAAATGGAAAATAACACGGATTTCACATGGAGAAACTGGAAAACAAGTTATTTTATACGCTTTATTTTCTAGATTGAAATTTACAATTTAAGTAAATTCACATCTTAATCGTTGTTATTTGTCAATGAAAAAAGAAAGAAAAAGAAAATACGATAACAAAACGCCAACCTCGAAACAACTACCGATGACCGTCACCCATACTTATGGTAATTCCTTGCTGATCTCAACAAGAATTCACATCGAACTCCATAAGGGCGGACTCGCTCACGAAAGGGATGAAATTACGAGCTAATCGACGAGAGCGGAACATTTCATATAAAACCGAGGCAAGGTCAAGATAAATCCGAGGGTCACCTTCGAGCCGAGCGGACAAATGGTAAGTCAACATGATATAATGTGATTCGGCTCTCAGTGATCTCCTCGGCTACAGCTCTAAAATGGAGTTCAGATATCCAAATTACGGATTCATTTTTTGGAACCGTTTTGTAATAATGTCTTTTTTTTTTGTGCCTGAGCCGCCGAAAATTGTATGTACACGCGCGCGCATTTCTAAATACGTGTGCATGAGTTTATCAGTCGAAAAACTATCTTTTATTAAAGTGATATTAACCAAAATTATATGGATGTCACTCATAACACTGCTTCTGTGTGACGCGAAGCAAACAATAGACAAACCGAGGTTGTGAATCCCTTGGGAGAGACAATGTTTTTAAAATGGGGAGATAAAAACCTACTCATCTTAGTCTATCAATGCAACACATCATAACAGTAGGTTAAAGAAAATAAATAATACCCTTTAAAGATATCAGTGTTGTTCAACACACACTGATATATGAATCGTGCAACGAACTGAATAAGAAGGCGAAGTAAGAGAATAAGGGAGAGGACGAATGAAAGAATGTATTGAGAGCGTAAACCAACACAAAAGCTGCTACTTCAATAACCGATTTATTTTCATTGATAATGAAAATATTCAGACTTTCTGCTACGCAAAACCAGCCCAGCCCTGCAAGAAGACCACGCTGACGACTAAATCAAAATGCAATGCCGAAGGTAGCGCACTGACCCTTGAAAAATGTATCTATGACCCCCTCTGACCGTTGAGTTTGCAACGCTGACCCTTCAACGCCATCCACCTCCACAGAATATAAATGTTAGATACTGTCAAGAGCAGACCTGTACAAAACTCAGACTCAGGCTCCGGCTGTTGCGTGTGTGCACAAAGTGATGCTTAATGACCCTGCACATACAGGTAGTATGGATAATGCGTCGATAATGATGCCTCGCACTTAACTTTTAAAGATGAGAAACCATTCTGCTGCGGGGCTGTTTCATCCTTAACTCGCGAAATGAGGAAATGAATAAAATTTTTACCATAAATGAGAAATTAATTTTCAAACATGCATTCACACTTTAGAGATAGACAGACAGACAGACACACACATATATACATATATATGCACACATATATATATATATACACATATATATATATATATATATATATATATATATATATATATATATATATATATATATATATTACATACATACATATACCACCTATGTAACAATATCTTCTCTGGTGGTAACACGAACACAACAATCTCTATAATACAATATATATATATATATATATATATATATATATATATATATATATATATATATATATATATATATATATATATATTTTATAATTTCTAAGATGTATGTATATGCAAACATGAACACTGAGCACCCAAAATAAGCATGTTGCTGAAAATAGCAGCCAATGACGAAACAAAGAATCCAGGTTTCCAGACTACGAATCTTCAAAACGTCACGTACAGCATAAATAACATATCGACATCAGTCACAGCAAAAGAAAAAATAAAAACTTCCACACTAAGGGGAGACTTATTTCGGTAATCATTTATATGAATTCTCGCCTCACATAAAATTGAATTATGACGAAAGATAATTTGACAAAATCACGTTTATGAATCCATTTCATAGAAAAAAAATTTTTTTTTTATATAAAACAATATTCCCTCAATTACCCACAGCAGTACTGCCTTGCAAATCTCCGATACATTTTATTTTCCCGTCACTAAAGCAATCCACATTTATTCATTTATTGCGAGATTCTTCCGAGTAAATATCGGAATAAGAATAGCGTAAAAAAAATAGAGAAATCAGAAGGGGGAATATATATAAAGATAGACAATAGGCGAGGCTATCGGAAGGGGAAGAAGTTCCAGATAACGAAGAGAGAAAATAATGCACTCAAAGGGAAGCTATAGAGCGTGAACCCTGGATAGGAAATAAAAAAAAAACCCAGGGCTTTCGAGAACTCCCTTTTATTAATAGGGGAAGAAAACTGAAAGAAATCTTTTAAGGAAACGGAACGCACACTGACTGGGAAGGAAGGGGACGCTGACGTCATAAGAACAAAAGAAATCAAGGACATAGAAAGAAAAATCTTCACGTGTATTAACCAGGTATCAACCAGGTGATACATTCATTTACCTGAAATAAACGTGAGAGGCTGACCTTACATATCTAAGGCCCTGAGAAAGCAAGTAAAAGTCGGACGATAAAAAAATTGGCAATAAGTTCACCAACAGAAAAAACAGTTAGGAATAAGTTCACCAACAGAAAAAACAACTGGGGATAACTTCATCAATAGATAAAACAAATGGGAATAACTTCACCAATAGATAAAACAACTGGGAATAAGTTCACCAATAGATAAAACAATTGGGAATAACTTCAACAGTAAAAACTACTGAGAATAACTTCAATAGAAAAACAATTGGGGGATAACTTCATCAATATATAAAACAATTGGGAATAATTTAACCAATAGATAAAACAATTGGGAATAAGTTCACCAATACAAAAAACAAATAAGAATAACTTCACCAATAGAAAAAACAATTGGGAATAACTTCATCAATGGATAAAATAATTGGGAAAAACTTCACCAATAGAAAAACCAATTGCGAATAGCTCCACCAATAGCAAAAACAATTGGGAATAAATCCACCAATAGATAAAACTATTGGGAATAACTTCACCAATAGAAAAACAATTGGGAATAACTTCACCAATAGAAAAAATAATTAGGAATAAATTCATCAATTGAAAAAAGAGCTGGGAATAACTTCACCAATAGAAAAAAAAACAACTGGGAGTAACTTCACCTATGGGAAAAACAATTGTGAATAACTCCACCAACAGTAAAAAAATTTTTTTTTTTAAATAACCTCACCAATAGAAAAAATTGGGAATAACTTCACCAATAGAAAAAACAATTGGGAATATCTTCACCAATCAACAAAATAATTGGGAATAACTTCACCAATAGAAAAACAATTGGAAATAAGTTAACCAATAGTAAAAAACAATCTGAAATAAATTCACCAACAGGAAAAAATTGGGGATAACTTCACCAATTGAAAAAACAATTGGAAATAACTTCACCAATAGAAAAAAACAATCTGAAATAAATTCACTAATATAAAAACAATTGAGAATAACTTCACCAGTAGAAAAAACAATTGGGCATAACTTCATCAATATTTCACGTCTGTTTTGAATCTCAATAATTACTTCTATCACAATTCTACAACATCTCTGCTGTCATTATTCTCTACCTTGACTGACAAGGTTTTATAAAGAATTTAAAGAATTTGCATATTAAAATAATGGGTATTAAATAAGTATTACACACGACAGACACACTGTTCACGACTCAAACTGATCAGAGATCTTAATATTCACGTGCGCTATCTAGCAACTGAAAAATTGGATTCCATAAAAAAAAATATATATATATATATATATATATATATATATATATATATATATATATATATATATATATATATATATATATATATATATATATATATATATATATATATATATATATATATATATATATATATTCAACAACTTAATTTTGTACAATTTTATAATCTTAAATAATCAGGTCTCGCATATATAAGCTGTGAAATGATCCCACTACTAGAAACTGCGTTCTCATAAATAAATGATACACAAATTACTGCAACAACTAACTACAGTCATCAAAATAAACTTTGACCTCTCCGTGACTTGAATAAAAATCTCAAGGAAAAAAAAAGTTGTAGATACTGTGAGACAGAGAATCGTCAACACAGTGTCTGAGCTACAAAACATTTAGCGTTACATTTAATGAAAACAACAAGGAAATGTCACCTGACTTTCACGAATGTCAGCAGAGCATATGAATAAAAATTACAGTAAAAAACGAACGGAAATAATTCCACTTACAGCCAAGTTCATACAGCACATGTTTATTAAACAACTCGATAATTAATTCACTGAAACTTCAAGCATTTAAAAAAAATTAATGAAATACTGACAGTCACATACTGAATGCTAATCAGTACAAACTAGCTAATAAAACACTTCAAATAA
>NC_089777.1:23911536-23916536 GCF_040412425.1 Macrobrachium rosenbergii | reverse complement strand
TTTACGAACAAAATAAAAATAACATACAAAAACAAACGAAAAGAACCACAAATCGCACCCTTATAGGAGCGCAGATTTACAGCGGCAAGTATGATGTCTATGCAGTACGCGGAAATGGCAACGGCTGTCCAACCCAGTGCGACGCATCGACGCCACCACCACCGCCCCGATAAATAATTCAGAGCCCCATTCGGCATAACACTGAACAATTCAAGAGCTTTGTACCGATGCGATTGCAGGCTCCTCATCCCAGAGCAAAGCAACAGCCGTTTTCTTAAGCTCGCTTGATTTACACCCTGTACTTACAAATATATACTGATTCCATTTGCTTACCCTCTTTGCCAACATTCATTGCCCAAAAATCCTGGTCCCCAATCTTGCATGCCCCATGCCCAACCCCCTTTATATATTTACGCAGTGCTTAACGGGGCGAGCAGCCTAGTACCTTTCTCTTGCCCAGCCTTGAGGAGAAATGTTCAATACAGTTTCTCCTAGAACTGGGGGAATGGTGGTGATGGTGATTGGGTGGAAGGTATAGGTGTGAGTGTGGAGGGGGGGCGCACTCTATTTCCATTTTTTTTAAGCAGAGGCCAAACAAGGTGTCAATAAATGTCCGATTAAACAAAGAGGAATATAATAGAAAACAGCTGGGTTTAACCATGAAGAAACGGTCATCGTTTCCAAAATTCATGATCAAAACTGACACAACTATTTTATTGTTTAATGGACCTGTCATCAATCTAAGTAAATTTTTATTGTTTAATGGAGCTCTATGGTTATCAACCAGCAAAAAACAAGCAAACGATTATGGCAAAAGCGCATTAAATTCTCCTTACTGTGTGAGTTGGAAAATAGAAAACTCAACAATGGAAAATATGGTGTTTAAACATAAAACAATTCTTCAGATACTCGAAAGTCACCAAACGAATTACGCAGTTATCCAAAATGTTCTTTTTATTCGTTTTGTAAGCACATGAAAATAAAACGTTTTCTCATCACGCAAGTGATAAGAGCCATTATGGATATATAACAACTATAATAACTGCCAAACCGAAACATAAAGCCTAAATACATGGAGCTATCACATTAATATGCCCATGAATTCATCCCGTAAAATCGACATTTTGATCCAAATCTATTACGTCACGAGCCCCAATTAAACTTAACTTAATAAAACGAGACAGATTACGCCATTTTTGGAAAGCCCAATATGGGCCTACCTTTTATTTTTCGCCAAAGACCTTTCCCCTTTTAATATTACAAAAGGAAGATTACGGACATAAGAGGATGGATATAAGCTTAATTACTCTCTTTAATATCTATGCGAAGGGTACTAGGCCTTCATTAAGCTCCTCTCCCTTCAAATTCCCATTTTTTTATTATTATTATTTCCACCTTTCTGCTCATAAAGTTTATCACTAAAACACAAGACAGAAATACAGTGTGGTCGGTTATACGTCTCTCACGATGCTGAAAGGACTTTGGATTCACAACAAACAAGCATTTCCTTCGCCCCTTCATCTTCTCTGTTTCTTTTCCCAATGGACACAAGAATCCATCATCACAAAGCCAAAGAGATAACGTCTCACAACAACCAATATACCCGAGTATTAATCTTTACCCAGGCTGAGGGAGCGGGACATTTTAAAATCTCCCTCTCTGTATCTCTCCTCATCAAATTTCCCCTCCTTTTCCCAATCAACTTCTCACAGGAATAGATATCCTTAAGGATATACTCTTACATATTCTAAAAAAAAAAACACATCTCTGCATATTCATCTTTACACATATAAGTCGTTACATTTATCTTTACCTATTTAAGTCCCAACATTTATCTTTACCCATATAAGTCCCAACATTTATCTGGACCCATGTAAGTCCTGACAGTCATCTTTATACCCATTAAGTCCCAACAGTCATCTTTATACTCATTAAGTCCCAACATTCATCTTTACCCATTTAAGTCCCAACATCATTCTTTGCCCATGTAAGCCCCAACCTTCTTCTTGCCCCATGTAAGTCTCAACATTCATCTTTACCAATACAAGTCCCAATATTCATCTTTACCTTAGTAAGTCACAACATACGTCTCAGAATTCATCTTTGCCCATGTAAGTCCCAACATTCATCTTTACCCCTGAAAGGTGTTGAGATTTCAACATACGACCAACCCTCCCCTCCTCCCTTCAACTCCCAATCCTTCCCCTGGTCCTGGTCCCACCTGTGGACACGAAAAGGAGACAATACCCGTCCGAAACAGTACACGTATCCCCCCGGACATCCACCATTCTCCTTTCTTCCCCCCAAAACAGACATGCAAAAGCAACCGGATGGGACGTGAGAGGAAACTTGATGACGATGTTATCAGCACTGAGGACTTCTTAATTACACCTTCTCTGCAGCAGCTTCACGCTACTCTGTTTTGCAATGTTTTTTTTTTTTCTCACGTTTGTTTTTATATGCAGCATTCTATTCTGAGGTAGCCTGATTTAAAAGTTAATTGCATTTATGGAATGCTAATTTTCAACGGGAGAATATAAAAATAATCTAGGGATACATAATAATAATAATAATAATAATAATAATAATAATAATAATAATAATAATAATAATAATAATAATAATAATCAGATACAGATAATTTTGTAGATTTTCTGATTTCATAAATGAAACAAAAGAGAAAAACTGCATGAAGCAAAACCCAATAACCTTTTACCTTTTGTAAAGTGGCTTCCGCTGTTACTTGGAATTCGGTTCCGTTCTTTTATCTTATTGTACTTCCCTCAGGTAGTGAGAGGATTGTCCGTTCCATCAACTCAAAAAAAAAAAAAAAAAAAAAAACTATTCACACGTCAACCTGGCAAGACTGGCCACCTATGTCGTTTGTTCTTCCATCACCAATTTACGTTTTACCCCAAAAACCTGTCAAATAACGCAGAAGACGACGGAGCGAATATTGGCTTTCCCAGAAAACTTACGGCGTGATCTATAAAATCAAGGCAAGGATCCCTTTCAATATCTCAACTTGACTTCAATTTATCGACTCAAGTTCTCTTTAAAACGAAAAACAAATCCAGTCACACGCCACCAATCCCTGGTTTCAACAGAAGCATCGCAGCACCCACCTAACATCGAGATCAACATGAGGGATTTTCCTTAAGATTATAAAATCACAAAATCAAATGTGTTTTCATCAGCGATTCTTCCACAGTTAAAAAAGGATAAATTTCATAATGAAGGTACTTGAATCATCTTTACATCATCCTCAGTAATAACACTCCTGAGAGGTAACTTTGAATAAGACGAATTTTCATGCTTAGGTAAAAATATCTATAAATACATTTGATATATAAATATAAATAGGGGAGTAGAGAGAGAGAGAGAGAGAGAGAGAGAGAGAGAGAGAGAGAGAGAGAGAGAGAGAGAGAGAGAGAGAATTTCTAGCAACAACATGTTTGTTACAAGATCGCAAAATAAAAACAGTAATCTAATTACTGGCAAATGTTCAAGCACTTCAGCAAAAGAATAATATAAAAATGCCCACCTAAGTGATGAGTGCGTAACCAACTAAAAGACATGCGCATTTATGAAGGAAGAACGACCGAATATTGATGAAAATGGCGTAAGAACCTTACGCTTGGAGAGAGAGAGAGAGAGAGAGAGAGAGAGAGAGAGAGAGAGAGAGAGAAGAGAGCTTTTATATCCAGGAAGCAAAAGAGCTAAAACCGAAAAAGAGGCGTAAGACGCACTGAGTGTGTCAGGAGTGCTTGGCGCTATATTGATGTGTTTTTGCGTTATGTTGCGCGAACCTATTTTGGACAGGACAGCGCGTGGCCCCTTCTTCCTTCCTAAATCGACCCCTTCCATGAATAGCTTCTGAGAGAGAGAGAGAGAGAATACATATTGAGTATAAATTTTCGCAATGAACTACAAATGCTCATGGTGTATAATAACGGATTATGTCAAAAAGAGAACATAGGTATATCATACTTTCCACGGCATTCCGAAGAAAACAAACTGTGCAAAGCTGGATATGACAGATAGATCTTAATGATTTCCATCTCATATAATTTAGCAAAGGAAGCATCAAGGCCAACGCCAATAGCTACGTGACTTTCGAAAAAGGGCAACAGGTTATTTGCACCGTGCAGATGAAATCTGGGAACTGAAGGTTTTATCATGATATTAATTAAACTTGTCCCTATGACATATATCATTGCTGTTTATAATAACTACCGGTACCTGTAAAATTTATTCATAAATCCATTCACTCCTGATGTATAAATGTACAATTACACAAATTTCCAATTAATTAACCTGTGAGCTTGTCTAAACTGTCTACAATGTCTTGATCCTTTAAGTTCATCATCCATGATGAATAATCCTAAAGAACATTTGGCAAAGAAAAAAAAGCAATTTTGAACACTAATACATTTCATAACATGCATGTGCCCTAGATGTTTTTAGGTTAATCCCCCCAAATCGCCGATACCTGAAACCTAGTTAAATCTAGTGCTGCTGAAACCAATCTAGATACATGCACAGTCCAATGGTTCCACAGAACATACATTCAATCAATGCCTGTGGAGGGGGGGGAGGAGGGAGGAGTCATAGGGGGTAAGATGACGTTCTGAACGACAGAAATCGATAAACCCGTTTCAATGAACCAAACCAATGACCACACATACAGACCGCAGACCTATAAAGGTGTTTTCTGCGCACCAGAAATTAGCAGAAAGCAACGAGTGAGGGCAGTCGAGTGATACAGGTGCACCAGAGAGGCCTGACAAGTTTCGGAAATCATCAAGGCCACCAAAACAAATGTTTCTGAGCAACCTTCTGAGGTGACGTGATGCAGGGTTGGCAGGACCTGGAAAAAACATTTAATGTTGGGGGAGTGATACCTTTCTTTCTTCTATAAAAACACTCTTGTCACAATTTTGTGTGAGAAGAAAAGTCAAGAACGACGACAGTTTCATAATTTTTTTTAGAAACGTTTG
>NC_089777.1:23839036-23906536 GCF_040412425.1 Macrobrachium rosenbergii | reverse complement strand
ATAGACAAAAAAATTTCGCATATATACTAGGTTTTTTCCAATAAATTTATATTTTTTCCTCACAGACCAAAAAATATCGTATATATAATATGTTTTTCCCAATAAATATAAGTATTTGTCTCAGACAAAAAACTTCTTATATATACTACGATTTTCCCGTACATAAACATACTTGTCTCATAGAAAAAAAATTATAAAAACTAAGCTTTGTTATCAATAAATATACGTATTTGTCTAAAAAAAAATCGTACATATACTAAGTTCTTTCCAATAAATATGTGTATTTGTCTCATAGACAAAACCCTTCAGATGTATACTAAGTTTTTTCCAATATCAAAACGTATTTGTCCAACTTTATATTTCCTTCACCCATTACCATGATTATTGCTTTTACAATTAAAAATGTGCCTTTGGAGAAGAGAACGGAGTCAGTTATAAGACTTCATTTCAGACTCTTTCGCTACAGTTATATGGGTACCCAACTTCTTTCACTGTTACTATACAATTACGAATTTCATTCTCAGTTCAACAACACCTGTTAAGAAAGGGAAATTCAAAACAAAAACAAACTAATCGAGATAAGTCTATTATTATTATTATTATTATTATTATTATTATTATTATTATTATTATTATTAATCAGAAGATGAACCCTATTCATATGGAATAATCCCACAGGGGCCACTGCCTTGGAATTCAAGCTTCCAAAGAATATGGTGTTCATTAGAATGAAGAAATGGGAAATACAACAAGAAGAGATGACTTATTAAGAGAAAAAAAACAAATTAATAAATAGGAAAAATGTACGTAAATTATGAAAACACACGGAGAATTATATAGCATGTTTCCTTGCACTTCTGAAGTTACAATAAATACCACCCAAGTAAGGTAAGTAAGAACGTTCTCACAGCAGCTGCAAGGGAAACTCTTCACCACCCAACAAAGGTACGCAAGAACGTTCTCAAAGCAGTTGCATGGGGAACTAAGAGTCTACTGAGCTCTGAACCCTACGGCTATTATGCCGTGAGGCACGAATCAATAAAGTGGACGTCGCACAGTTCTACATAACCGTTCCGTAGCCACTTTTAGATCAAAGCGTGTTTCCGCTCTCTCTGTCGCATGCTCCTGGAAAAATGCTGTTCTTAACAAGGTCGTCACTACAGTACAATTAGCGAAAAGAGGAAAATGATCTTCCACCCTCTCTCTCTCTCTCTGTCTAACAATAACTATATTGTAAATGAGAAAGGCGTAGCTCCGACTCTCTCTCTCTCTCTCTCTCTCTCTCTCTCTCTCTCTCTCTCTCTCTCTCTCTCTCTCTCTCCACACACAAAGAGACACAATACAATACATTGCAACTGATACCCGAATTCCTCCAAAACAGAAACGCTCCATGACAGGGCCTTTGTATCAACAGGGCGAACAATATACAGAAATTAGTGCCCGGCCAATGAGAAGCGCTTAATTACATACTTGTCTGTCTGAATCCCAGATGATTTTGAACACCAGTAATAATTCTCCTGCTGAATGGAAAACTATTCTTGAAGTGCGCCTCTGTCCCAGGCTATTGTAGTGTAAGGGATATATTTTTATCTCCGAGAACATATAGTGAAATAGTTCTTACAGGATAAATCTTCAAAAATAAGGATAAAATACTATATGCTGAAAATTCTAGCAATATAAATGTTTAAAGGCTGACTTTACACATTTGAAAATTGAACTCCAAGAAAATATGGGGTAATAGATCTATGAGAATAAATCTTCAAAACCTAACAGATCTATGAGAATAAATCTTCAAAAATAACAGATCTATGAGAATAAATCTTCAAAAACGAGGTTAAAATTTTAGGTTAAAAATTCTAGCAAAATAAATCCTTAAAGGATAACTTTACACGTTTGAAAATTATTCAGTTTGGCCAACAAAGCAAGTTTTAATAACTTGACTGTAAATCTTCAACCATACAGATAAATAAAATCTCTGATTAGTTCAAGAAGGATAAATCTGCAAAAGCAGATTTAACCACCAAGTTAACCACTGTTAATCACGAGGTTGAACAGTTTATAAAACTTGTTTCATATAATAGCCATGATAAAAGTATATTTTTTTCACATGTTGTAGCAAGAAGGAAATCAAAAAATTTTTTTAAGGTTTCAGCTAATGGTGTCTTTAGAACAAAGAAAAAATATAATTTACAGAAAACATATTCCCAGGTTGATGACCAGTTGCTGCGATGCCATACAACGTAAATGAATCAATCAGTCAACATGCATTAGCGGGAAAGTTTCCTAGCAAAGAAAATAAAATATATTATATGAAACGTACTGATGACGTCTTGAAAATTACATTTTTCCTCTATTTCGAGTGAGAAGTCTCTGCGCATTAACACAAAATACTGATTTAAAACATTTCAACAAAAACCTTGACTTACAAATAAGGAACCTGCATCTCTCTAAAACATAGTAAAGCATTTAACCAACGCGGAAGAAATAAAGAAAGAGCCGCCATTTGCACCATTCGGATGTAAGACTCGCCCCTGGCTTACATTTGCATCTTGAAACACCAAGCTAATCATGCACTTTCTTGCCTCAGCTTACGCAAGAATAAAACTAAAAGCGTAGGCAACGTGGGAAATTATTTTGTTGGTTGTTTAGAATAGGTGGCCTGGAAGAGATTAGGAAGGCAGGTTTTGGACTTCCGGACGTTGCGCAACTTCACACGCGAAATATTTTTACGTATTAACCTTTAGAACTACACTAATTTTTCCTCATTAACCTCAGCGTTATAGACCACAGGAAACTGTAAATAAATAAATTTGAATGAATAAATAAATAAATAACAGAAAAACTTACTACCATTTCATACTGAGTATAGCAAAGACGCAGAAAGAAAAATTCTTGAAGGCAAGCAGATTACTGCCAGTCGCCTCAAAGTTTAATAAATAGATAGAAGTTGAAACGAAAAACATTCCAAGTTTCCCCAAAAGTATCGCGATACGAAAATGAAACCTACCTCAATCAGAAGCGTGTCAGGATGGGAATCCTTGACGAGAATCGAAATCAAAATCAAATTTATATTTACGAAAACCCGCTCAAGTAACTCAAAGGGTAAAATATCCTTTCGCTGATTTAATAAATCCATCTGAGGTACCGAAGTCTAATTTTACCGTTTACTGAGAGAGAGAGAGAGAGAGAGAGAGAGAGAGAGAGAGAGAGAGAGAGAGAGAGAGAGAGAGAGAGAGAGAGAGAGAGAGAGAGATTTTCAAAGCGTCCGACGAGTTCTTCCTAATAAAATTCTAAAAGCATCAGAGAGAGAGAGAGAGAGAGAGAGAGAGAGAGAGAGAGAGAGAGAGAGAGAGAGAGAGAGAGAGAGAGAGAGAGATTTTCAAAGCGTCCGACGAGTTCTTCCTAACAAAATTATAAAAGCATCAGAGAGAGAGAGAGAGAGAGAGAGAGAGAGAGAGAGAGAGAGAGAGAGAGAGAGAGAGAGAGAGAGAGAGAGAGAGAGAGAATATCCCCACGTCCGAAACCCAGATCAACACCAAAAGGTATCCTTCTTTGATGCGAATTATGATAAACCGCGAGGGATTTTGGTCGTCTGGCATGCTAAGTCAACGACGCCAAAATTTGTTACACTTTCCCGATATATGGGACCCATTTCTGCCCGGGGCCGGAGCTCCCTTAGTTTTCCCTCGACGACGGTTTATCGAATATCCTTGACGCTGATGGGGAAAAATTCTGTCATGCTGGGAGAGGGAGGAAAAAGAAAATAAAAAAAAAAGTTTAATCTCTGAATCTCCCACCCGGTAGAAATATCAGACGTGAAAAATGGGAGGTTCTTGCAAGCACACACATGCAAACACACACACACACACACACACATTTTTTCGCAAGAATATCCAGGCGTGTTGAAAGGAGGATCATCAGGAATGACAGGACTGTCAGAATGTCATTGTGCTCGTAAGTCAAAAAAAGTAACTATTTGGGAAACCGGAATTTTACAATGAAAAGTATACAATGATACAAAGAATAAAAAAAGATGCTGTGACATTCAGCATCTGATCCTACTGCCAATGACTCATGTATCACATAAAGTTCAAGCGAAGGCGCAATGCATTACTATCCCAAAACAATTCGCCCTGTACTTACGTATTTCTTTTCTCTCTGTACCTCCTATTATCTTCTGTAATTTCTTTCATATGAACGCCATATTCTTTGGAAGCTTGAATTTCAAGTCTGGCCCCTGCAGGCTTGTTCCATATGAAAAGAGTTTATTTTGTGAATAATAATAATAATAATAATAATAATAATAATAATAATAATAATAATAATAATAATAATAATAATGACATTTACTCTTAAAAGCCAATCTGTTGTAGAACGAAATGTTCCCTCTTATACAAAATAATAATAATAATGTAAAACCATAATTATATAATAAACAATATTACTATGTAAAATACAAAAGCAGACTTTCGAACACCTGAACGGTGTTCCTCATCACAGTTTTAATTAAAAAAGAGTCTGATTTTGTATTTTACATAGTAATAATAATAAAGTTTACTTTGTAATTGTGGACTTTAATTGTTACGCAAACTGTGTTTCACGAAACTGTGAATTTCTTAATAATAATAATAATAATAATAATAATAATAATAATAATAATAATAATAATAATAAACAACTTACTCTTATTAGCCATACTCTTGAATAACGAATTGTTTCTACGTTTACAAGCCCTGAACTGAAAACGCTCCCTGCAACATTCATCATCTCCCACTCACCCGGACGGAACGAAGTCAATGAACCAACTCGAGATTCCAGGTGACTCATTTTCTGATTCACATCCCACGCCCACATCGCTTGATCCCAATGTAAAAGCGATCTGAGCTTGGGAGCAAGCAATTCCGACCTTTAAACGGGTCAAATTCGACCTCCCGGGGAAGCTGTCATTACCTTCTTGCATACACCGAGGGGGGGATCGAGCAGCGAAGCGTAGATACAGATATTTTAGAAGGGTGATAATGACACGTTAATATCAACGAATTATAAGACCAATAATAACAAATGAGGGGGGGCAATAATGAAATGATAATTTTAAGAAATTAGAAAGGAAATACAGACGTTTTAGAAGGGTAAAAATGACAGGTTAATATTAGCAAATAATTAGGCCAACAATAACAATCTAGAAGGGTAATAATGAAATTATAATTTTAAGAAATTACAAAGGAAATGTTAACACTGTGAAATTCGAATGCCTATTATATCGTGTGTTGCTCTTGAGTGCTCTCGAAAGCATCCGATTATCGGGAACGCATGCGTCACCACACAGTGATTATACACAGAACCCGTTCAAAGTTTACGCTGACTCACTGTAATCGTTATTCTAGCTTAGGGGTTTCATCACATGTTTCTCAATCATCATATTACTTCTGCTAGGGACAAGGGGTGATAAAGTTCCCAATTATCCTGTAATTTCGTGGGTCTGTGGTTCTCATTCCACTGCAGTAACATCATAATTTTCCAAAATAAGTAAATTCTGGTTTTTCAATACATGGCGTTTTTCTTAGGCACTGCAATTCAAAGTTTAATACATTGAAAGAACGATGGCATTGGTACTGCATTAGTGATTTCACGTAACGAGACAGCCTGAATATATATAATCAATCAAAAAATCAAACTGAAATGAATGACATAAAGACTGAGACACTAAGAGTTCCAGAATGGCTTCTACTACACAATAAAGCACTATTAAGATATCAAAATACATATTTAACCACTCATCCACACTTTCAAAACAGAACGTAAAAAAATTCTTAATACCTTGTTTCTACCCAAACAACAAAATACCCTGGCAACTTAATCTACCTGGGAACAACCACGGAAGAATCATAGCCTACCTTCCATGTTTGGTTCCGAGACGCAATAAAAATTTCCTCACGCGAGGATCGACAATCCCGCCCTCCTCCAAAAAAAATCTGTTTGGGTGTTTTCCTACAACCTCCCTCGACTAACCAAACCAGACTCCTTCTTTTCCCATCTCTCTCTCTCTCTCTCTCTCTCTCTCTCTCTCTCTCTCTCTCTGTAAAAGTAGCCTAGCCGTTCTCCTATGAGTTACTCTATTCCTTCCACTAGCTCCAACAAAGTAAGAAAATTGCCACTTAACCTACATTATCAAGTTCCTCGAGAGTTTAGAGATTTTTCAGAGCCCTAAGGAATAACCTCTTCAGCAGCCACCGGGATGAAGAAAGATTATAACGTAATAATTCGTAAAAACTTTTTATCCCAGGAAGAAAGAAAGCGGATAGGAAAGATGCCTTCAAAACACCGCCCTTCCTCTTGTAACAGAGACGTTAGAGCAGTTTAAGCTTAATCAATGCATATTACTCCACGGCATTCCTTAGGAAATCACATACTTTAGTGAGAGAGAGAGAGAGAGAGAGAGAGAGAGAGAGAGAGAGAGAGAGAGAGAGAGAGAGAGAGAGAGAGAGAGAGATCGGCCTTATGTAATGAAGCTCGACACACAAACCGGCACTTTTCCTTCATTATAACTTTCCAAACTCTCAAACTAAGCATTAAACCGAAATAAAACTCATTATGAGGGAGGGCTGTGTGCGTGCCTGCGCGCTCTAACGGAGAGAGAGAGAGAGAGAGAGAGAGAGAGAGAGAGAGAGAGAGAGAGAGAGAGAGAGAGCACCCCACAAAAAAAAATCTTTTTAACGGCTTCAAAGAAAAGAAGTCTTCTTGCAAAGACCCTCACAAACTGAAAAGACTATTTTGCAGCAATCTAAGGACACCCTTTAATTACCGACTACCTTCCAGGTTAAGTCAACAGAGGTGCCCTTTCGTTTCCTGCTGGAGGGATAATGAAAAAACGCTCGGGAGTTTTCTCCTTATACTACTGATTGGTTGTATCAACACGTCCCACGAACGGAGAAAATCTCTCTCTCTCTCTCTCACCTTCCTAAGTTTTCACCCGCCGGTGTGAGTTGGTGATTCATTCTCTCTCTCTCTCTCTCTCTCTCTCTCTCTCTCTCTCTCTCTCTCACACCTTCCTAAGTTTTCACCCATTGGTGTGAGTTGATTCTCTCTCTCTCTCTCTCTCTCTCTCTCTCTCTCTCTCTCTCTCTCTCTATATATATATATATATATATATATATATATATATATATATATATATATATATATATATATATATATATATAGTATATATATAGTATGTATATATATATATATATATATATATATATATATCTCTCTCTCTCTCTCTCTCTCTCTCTCTCTCTCTCTCTATATATATATATATATATATATATATATATATATATATATATATATATATATATATATATATATATATATATATATATATATATATATATATTTACCCTTCTTGCCTTAAAAAAAAGCATGCTCACAAATGAAGAACATAAACAATTAAAACCACAAGAAAAAACTTAATTTTGGTATTCAAAAGGTACACAAATTTCGACCCCGCCTTTTTGACATAATAAATATCCCTTACTCACATGACACGCGAATGTTAACGTTAATTCTAAATACGATTTAAGAGCCAACTATATGTAACATCAACATGAATCTTGACAATTATCAATACAGCCTACTTACGAGACAAGCCCCTTTATACTGTACAATCAGTTTAAAATCATGATTTTAAGCACGGAGTTTCGCTAAGTAAAGACAACGCCTATTTAGATTCTCGGTTTTAACAGGACCAATATTCTAACTTAACTTCATAATCAAATACTAACGTTAGATAAAAAGATCCCTCATAAATGAACAACATATTCTTCTTATGGTCCAGTTACTTTATTCTTTTGTCAAGTTACTTTATTCCTTTTGTAAGTTACTTTATTCCTTTTGTAAGTTACTTTATTCTTTTGGTCAAGTTACTTTATTCTTTTGGTCAAGTTACTTTATTCCTTTTGTAAGTTACTTTATTCTTTTGGTCAAGTTACTTTATTCATTTGGTCAAGTTACTTTATTCTTTTTGTCAAGTTACTTTATTCCTTTTGTCAAGTTATTTTATTCTTTTTGTCAAGTTACTTCATTCTTTTGGTCAAGTTACTTTATTCTTTTCGTCAAGTTACTTTACTCTTTTTGTCAAGTTATTTTATTCATTTTGTCAAGTTACTTCATTCTTTTGGTCAAGTTACTTTATTCTTTTCGTCAAGTTACTTATGGTTATACAACCCCGCAAATCAGGGCATTTCAACAACAGAGTGCCTACAACAAACAGTTTCAAAACATTTACTAAAAAACGGGGTTCCTTAAAATGTTTTAATGCACGCTGTAGTGGCACACTATTATTTTATTATCTTTATTTTAATTATCAAAAATATGAACACATTCACGCGACGATACCAAAAATATCATGAAGTGGTTTCACAACCCTCCACAAAAATAGTGCCTCCTGATACTTAGCTCGGGACACTTGGAAGGTCAGATAAGCTCACGATACGCTAAAATCTAAAATCTCTGCCTTGTCAAAATGCAGCGAAGAGGAACTCGCCTAATCCGCTTTACTTGTTTGAGTCCGGGTCGGCAAGTTTTGTAGAGATATCACATGAACTTTGCATTAAAGGTCTGTTTCCTTTTTTTTTAAATATATGATGGTAAATTTCTTCAGCCGAAGCGTTTGCTGTGTCACCTTTGATTCGTAACTGTTTAAGTTAAATGATATTAGCTCTCGATAAATAATGGACCGCCCCCCACCCATCACCAGAACAATTAATCTTACGCCATTTTTATTTTTGGGGGAAAATAAATTTTGAAGACCTTTAATAATGGGACATTACTTACTGACAAAAATAGAGAAATTTCTGAAGAATTTAAATGATCTATTTGTGAATAAGCTTATTTCAAGAATCGGCTGTATTTTGACTTACGGGCCGTATCAAATATAAAAAAGAAGAAAATTACCCTGAAAATCAATTCCGTAACCACCAACAGCCTTCCCATAAGACTTCGAAGAAGATAGAAAACTAGTCTTTACCATCCAAGTCAGTAATGAAGGCAACTTTGCCAGTTAGCTAAGCAATCCTGGGTATTACCCTAACTCATCCGGGTCTTACGGCGCATACCCAACCTCGTTAACGAATTCACGGGCGATTTACACAGCTATTATGACAATGCAGACGGTGCACTGCAGCGGATTTGCATGATAAGAATTTACTGTGCTTCCCACAAAGGCAGTGTTAAGAGGAGTCATATTCGCAAGCCACTAAAATTATGTGCGTACCAAAACTGATGAATAAAAGATGATAAATTACTACTGAAAATGAATGTAGGGAGAAATAATTTAGCGACTATATGAAATGATAAATGTTGCCGTGAGAAATATATGTCAAAATGATAAATAAATAAATCTTCATGGTCAAGCTCCATCCTTCAGACTCCCTCATTCCTTTAGTTACTACTTCTTCAGGCCAGGGCCCGAATCAAAATAAATTTAACACAGAGCGGAACGACGAATTACTAATCTATTTATTACATAACAATAGCAGATTTATTAATCTACTAACTACCAATCATTCTTTCACATATAACAAAGGCAGTGCAGCTGATATTAAACTTGGGCCTTTTGTAAAAGTTATAAAATTAATCGTAGGACTTATTTTGGCGAAAGATTTATGTTAATTATAAGCAAACAATTACCTTCGTGTAAGAATAAACTTGTATTTCCTTGACAAAATCAGGAGTAACAACACTGATGAAAATGAGTGTAAAATCCCATTTTCTATCAAAATAACCAAAACAAATTTAAATACCCTCACCACTAGCGAGAGAGAGAGAGAGAGAGAGAGAGAGAGAGAGAGAGAGAGAGAGAGAGAGAGAGAGAGAGAGAGAGAGGAGCTTTTAGCCCAAAAATACAAATCCTACCACAAAATACAAACACTACCTTCAATGCCTGACTATTACGTGATGCCTACGCATTTCCATTCTTCGTGCTCTGGTCTCGTCCTGAATTTCCAAACTTTTGCTTTTGTCAGAATATCTCGGTTGACTTCTAACCTTCTATTGAGCCAAATACTTATGAAATGATTGTAGGAGGAGGAAGAGGAGGAGGATTTTGACACTCAGCAATGTGAAGTCCTTTACGATTATACTAAGTAAATCATGAAAGCGTATAACCCAGAGCCTCAAATGAACAAAGTCTATTCGCCTGTTAGCCTTTAATCGTTAGGGTAACTGACTCCTGAGGGTTATTGCTGTAACTGATGAAGTTGCTGGGACCATGACCAATGAGATTATATATACATGCATACATTTTATATATGTATGTATGTATGTATATATGTGTGTAATACATGTATAAATATATAATGTAAATATACCTATATATAAATACATTATATATATATATATATATAGATTGTATACACATATATATATATAAATAAAGATAAAATCCACGAAGGAAACAGAAACAATGGAGTGCTGCAAGGCCTTTCGACTTATAGTCCTTTACTTAGCAGTCTGCTAAGTAACGGACTATAAGTCCAAAGGCCTGCAGCACTCCACTATTTCTCTTTCAATCTTGGATTTTGTCTTAATTTATATATTCATCACGTTCCATAGTTTCGTGATTCAGTTATACATACACATACACACACATATATATATATATATATATATATATATATATATATATATATATATATATATATATATATATATATATATATATATATAAATAAATAATATACCTATTAGCAGACGAATGCCTTTTTCTCCTCCCGGACACAGGTTGCAAACGATGTCTGCGAAAATTGCATTACGGCGATTGCATTACACGGACAGAAGAATTCTGTTCGGGCAACAAATTGGGAGGTAGGTAGGGAGGTAGGTGTGTGTGTGTGTGTGTGTGTGTGTGTGTGTGTGTGTGTGTGTGTGTGTGTGTGTGTGTGTGTGTGTGTGTGTGAGAGAGAGAGAGAGAGAGAGAGAGAGAGAGAGAGAGAGAGATTCCTTTTCTATATATACGTATGTAAAATATAGTTATATATGTGTATATGTATAATTTTATATATATATAAAATTATATATATATATATAAATATATATATATATATATATATATATATATATATATATATATATATATATATATATATATATACATACATACATACATACATACATACATACATACACACACACACACATACATATATATGCATATAACAGACAGGCAGACAGAGACAGAAAGCGCTACAAAGATATTCAACAAAATCACAACACAAAGCAGGCTACACCGCCCTACAGAAAGGGGTAAAAAAAGTGTTAAGAAAAAAACCTTTGATCCAATTTGCGCCATTGTTTCAAGGTCACGAAGTCCCTAAACAGAATGTAATAAGATTACAAGGCAAGCGAGAAGACCACAACAAAGGAGCATCGCAATTCCAATTAACAAAATTGGCTGGCCACTGGGAAACACTTCCAGGGTACGCTACCTTTTTATTAGAGAATATATATTCAATTCGTTTTTGTGGTAAAAAAAAGCCATTCATTTTTCTACAATGCCATTCCAGCTGCATTTGCGTGGGAAAATGGGGCATTTATACTGATTGGTTGTAGAAATACGAGAGATTCAATCTCTTTTTATGTGTATGCATACACAGATAGACTCTAGTTAGGAACTTAGCAACGTGTGTTACGAGTTGATTAATAAACGAATGGAAGTGTGCATGTCCACAAAATTTGATATACAATAAATCTTGAGGCCTAAAAGCTAAAACACGGAACCTTATGAGCATGTTTACAAAAATAATTTATATATTTGATATATTTCAAATCTGAGGCATGCATAAATGCCAAGAAAGGGAAAATACAAACCAAAGTGATTTAATGACTAACCAAAATTTACCTGCACGTTAAAATTCCATTACTTTACGTCAAGACGTAATGAATAAATAAACAACTAGAAATGAAGAAAACGACTGTAAAAATATAAACATCAAAGCATATTTATCCTATCCTAGAAAAATGTAAATATAACAGACATATTTTACTTCCGTTCTCCTCCCACAAAAACCATCATATAACCAGAATTTCACCCAAATATACTAGCAAGAGAGAGAGAGAGAGAGAGAGAGAGAGAGAGAGAGAGAGAGAGAGAGAGAGAGAGAGAGAGAGAGTGGCGATATTTAGTCTTTGAAAGGAGATGTCTGTAGCGCTTCATTCCCCCACCCCCACCCCCCAAACCCCTTCCACTAACTGAGTGCTCTTAAAGACGATGAATCAGTGTCTGTGTCACCGAGACGAGAGAGAGAGAGAGAGAGAGAGAGAGAGAGAGAGAGAGAGAGAGAGAGAGAGACTTAAACGATAACACTAACGGCAAAGCGATGATATTTTGTCATTATAATTATTATTATAATAATAAATACTTTAGGGTTTTGAAAATTTACATATATATACATTCTATACACACACACACACACACACACACATATATATATATATGAGACAAAACAAAGTAAATCTATAAAAAAACTACTTTAAAATCTTTTGCAATTAAAAACATTCAAGGAACATCAGAAAATACACAATGATACAACGATTAAAATACACATTACTGAACCATTGCAAATAAAAAAAAAACATATCCCCCCACCCTCTTTCTCCCCACCGCCAACAAAATAAAAAGGGACCGATTTTAAATTAAAAAAGTTAAAATCAAAAAGGATAAACCATGATGAAACAACGGGGGATCCCCGAGCGAGAATTGCTGTCGAGATAAGGATATCCCAGATAAAAGAAGGATATCCTGGATAAATGTGGATATAATCTGTGAGTAACGAAAGATATATTGCAAATTGGACGAGAATTTACTGCGGGCACCCCTTGGAGAGAGAGAGAGAGAGAGAGAGAGAGAGAGAGAGAGAGAGAGAGAGAGAGAGAGAGAGAGAGAGAGAGAGAGAGAGAGAGAGAGAGAGCTATAACTGGGTGCAAGTAATCAACGGTTTTAAAAGAATCAGGTACCGATAGTTAAAGGAAATTTAGTGTACAACCATGCGTGGAGGGAGGGGGAAAAGTGGAGAGAGAGAGAGAGAGAGAGAGAGAGAGAGAGAGAGAGAGAGAGAGAGAGAGAGAGAGAGAGAGAGAGAGAGAGAATAACCACTTTTGGGAGAATCGGGTAACGACAGGGAAGGGAATGTTTATGTTTATGTGAGAGAGAATGGACTTCATAAGAATTAAGAATAAGCATAAAAATGAAAACGGTGATAGGGAAGCGTAAAATAATATCTGAGTACACAATAAGCAGATTTTCTCAACTACTAACTGGTAAGAATGATATCAGAGAGATGTCGACATCAATCACGAACTAATAATACAAAAACAAAACAATCAAAAGACTGATTTTGAGTACTTATTTTGAAAAGGGATGTAATGATCAAACACACACACACACATGTATATATATATATAGATAGATAGATAGATAGATAGATAGGTAGACAGATAGATAGATAGATAAATATATAAACATATGTAAATAAATATACACTGATCTACACACACACACACACACATATATACTGTATATATATATATATATATATATATATATATATATATATATATATATATATATATATATATATATACATATATATGTATATATATATATATATATATATATATATATATATATATATATATCAAATCATACTGTAAATACAAACATACATACAGTACATAAATTTATAACATTCATACTTGAAACCTTGAGCACACAATCATCCTCATCTCCGTAACAATAATAATAATAATAATAATCATCATAATACTAACACAACCCCCTCCGCTTAGCAGAGCGAAGGTCGGCAAGGGCAGTGAATCAGAATCGGAAGGAGGGGGAGAGTGCTAAAAAGGAGAAATGGCACACAGCAGGAACAGGGATAGTTAAGCCATCCCCTTTACACACTTGCCATCATCTCCACCAGTGCCGCTGCGGCTACCAACCAGCAGCCCTGGTCTTACCTCTCTCTCTCTCTCTCTCTCTCTCTCTCTCTCTCTCTCTCTCTCTGAGTTCGATGCAAGTGTTCCAAGAAACATTTCAAAATGCAATTTACTTCCATACATCTCTCTCTCTCTCTGAATTCCATGCAAGTGTGCCAAGATACATTTCAAATTGCAACTTACTTCCATCTCTCTCTCTCTCTCTCTCTCTCTCTCTCTCTCTCTCTCTCTCTCTCTCTCTCTCTCTATGAGCCATTTACAGGAACCGAAAGGGGGGATAAAGTAATGACGGTCAATATTATGTGCACGGCAGCAGGAAGAAGAATGGATGGAAGAGGACTGCAATTTGAAATGTTTTCTCGGAACACTGAGAGAGAGAGAGAGAGAGAGAGAGAGAGAGAGAGAGAGAGAGAGAGAGAGAGACTGGACTGCTGGCATCTATTAATTATAAATGGAACGACTGATGAGAACACACTTCCTGGCATTGTAACACAAACACCCCACGCTGTTAATCAAATAACCTTTGTCATAAGTCTCCACCTCACGGGGCGCGCGTATAATCCCCATGACATAAGTCAAATTCAATTACTTCTAATTCCCGCACTCTGCTATGAAATTTGTATCAGTTTTCGTCCGTCCTCCGAAGGTTTTATGAAATAAAGGGCCATACATTTCCAAAATTATTTAGCGACGGACTTTGCTAAACTATCAAAAACTGGGTATATCGGTATATCTTCTCTTCTAAAATTAATTGACACTTCAGTGAATTTACCAAATTTAGTGAAAATCAGACATATATTTAAGGGGAATGGAAAATTTATTAAATGAAAATTTTAGTGAAAAATATAAACACACCTTGCAAATCAATTAAAAGCTTATAACTTCCCACAATAATGTAAAATATAAAACATATACCAATTCATTCAGCTCAAGAGATAATCTTATGGTTCCACAAATCCGAAAGCCATTAAACTTCATTGAACTTCTTTAGGAAGGTTATACAACTTCCCAACTAATAATAAGCTGCATATATTAGGAATCTCTGGGTAATAATCTTTCCTAATTCGGTAAATGTGCAATTTAATCTTCCAGCATTCAATAACAGTACCGTATTAATAACAAGTTTGCATTGATTTAAAACGATATAAAGAAAATGTTTAAGCATAATTATCTAAATATTTACGGAAACCTCTTTTAAATCTTTAAAAATATTTATAAAACATCAAAACATATTCAAAATGAGTCATAAGTCTTAAAAATCCAAAGGCAGTTAGTACCACAAACAAAGGCTCTTTGAAATGGCCAAATTTATTCAGTTTAGCAAAAAATTTTAATTATCCGTCATAATTATCAGAGAGAGAAACAGATCTTGCCTAACCAATTAAGTATAAGTTCATTAAAAAAAACACTAAAGCAGAGTCAAGTTTTGAAAATCGAAAAAAATAAAAAAAATAATTAAAAAAGATCACATGCAAAATAGTCATGGGTTTTTTCACATCCTCACAAAAAAAATATATAGGATCTTCATTGAAAGCAGCGCCGCACAAAAATAAACAGATAGGACCTTCATTTACAGCATGGCCGTACACCTCCCAGAGTCATGCAGAACAGAGACCCCACAAAAGAGGGCAGGTCAGAGTCTTCCATACTCGCGAGAGAAGGAGAGTGTCCTACACCTTCCCATTCCTAAGTGTTAACAGAACACACTCCACGTGAAAGCAGTTCCTGGGTTTCTCAAACAAACTTCAGAGGCGGGCGCTCGCGTTTCTAACTTGTTTCCAACTTGTCTCGAACTTGTTCATAAAACTCTCCAAAGAGAACGAAGGAAAAGGAAGAAGGGGAAGAAAATTTCATCTCGCTGAAGTATTCGGTAACAAGAATCATTTTACACGGCTGACGACGATATAAGCCCGCGGGGGGGGGGAGGAGGAGATCGTGATGCTATTCAAAACAGAACCACAAAAAACTTCATTACACGTCAAGTGTAACACACTCGATCAAATAAAAAACAAATGGGTGGATAATCATGGCTGCAATTCATACTGAATAAAAAAAAAAAAACAAATTCCTCAGACTGGTTCATATGTGAAGACATAACAAATTCGGCAGCCAACTAACTCTGGGTTTCGAATTGTCGAAGACATGACAATATTATTTCTTGATATGCACCGCAGCTTATCAATCATTTGCATATGATAACTGGCGTCAAAACAGCATCGTAAAAGTCATCTTTCACCATAATAAAAGATGATCTAATACATGCATACATTTTTATATATATTTTTCTTTAGTCTGCTAGCAAAAGGACCGTTGTGTCGAAAGACCTAGCAGCACTACGTTGTTTCACTTTCCTTAGTGGCGTTTGTCTTTATAAAGAGAAATACATATATATATACACATATATGTATATATATACATATATATATATATGTATGTATGTATATATATATAATATATATATATATATATATATATATATATATATATATATATATATATATATATATATATATATTTCTGACTCACATCGGGATCGAAAACCAGCTTCTCAAATGAAAAGGCCAGAGTGCTACCAATTGACCCGCACGGGTCTTAAAAAGAAGTTGGAACCTTAGTACTTCTGTACCTAAAGCTGCGTTGTATCTCTCTCGTTATGTATATGTGTATGTTTGTACACACTTAGTTCCTTATTAAAATTCTTAGATACCAGGATACCTAAAGAAAATATGATTTATTTTCGAACCACTGGCCCTTGTCCCCTTCCCTTACCATTACTCTAGTGAACAAAATCACAATTTGAAGTTTCTTTTATTATTTAGAAAAGTAGACCAATTTCTTTTAGCATCTACAAAAACATCTCAATTTCCAAAATACACAGAACGACTTACACTCGTAAAAAGGTAAATAAAAATAAAATACATCGATGCCCCGAATACTCTTTCAAAGAGGAAGAAAAATCGTCATTCTTTCTCTACAACGTACTGTTTTTTTTTCCTCTTGACAACCAATTCGGCATGAATCCTTTGCAATCCGTGCGTATTTTCGCCTGACAGCAACGTGCGTTTACTCTTGACAATTTTATACAACACATTCCTACATGAATGAAAATTTAAACAAAATGCATAACGTGTAGATACAGTCAGTTGACTGGAGGCACAGAGAACAACGTTACCATTGGCAATGTGCCTGAAATAATCAGTCACGAACGTTTTGGAAAACATTACATCACTTGTAAAATTTACGATAATGGAAACGTTGTTATCACGTACATACAAATGGAAACTTACCAATATTCGCATCTTCAATGGGTGAAATCTGCATCAGATAAACAAGGAAATGGCATTCATATATCTACATAAAGTTTATGAGATACTTCTTCACAAACCTGAGGTTAAGTAAGGAAAAAAGCGTAATTCAAACAAAACAAGGAAACGTTTGCAACGGAAAATAAGCAACAAAAAAGGTAAAAAAAAAATCGAAACATCACTCAAAAAAAAAAAAAAAAAAAAAAAAAAAAAAAAAGCCAAGACGCAAAAGATGCAGGGTATCTTTCAGGGATCAAAGAATAACAAATGACTAACACGAGATTCAAGCAGGTAGGACAGCGAGGAATACAAACATACATCAACGGGATACACATACACAGCCGTAACAGCACTATTACGATGTCGCGTAATCCACGTCACTTTTTTTTATTAATTCAATACTTCCATGATTTTTCCACACAGGGCATACTTCCGAAATGATCATTTTTCAAGGGTTGGGCAAATATGCTCTGAAAATCACTTTCCGAAAGAATATCACTTTCATATTGCCAGCACTGGGTATTTCCGATTTTCATTAACGATCTTTTTACACTGCGCACTTCACTTATCACGAAAGAAACTCCGACAATGAGAATTTCACTTGTTTCACAATGAATAAATTCCATTTTTTCTATATATTTTCATTTCGAAGCACTTAATTATATTATAAAAAAAAAAGCACTTACATATTACTATTCATTTCACAAAAAACTGTAAATACACAACTTTCATTTTCAGACAGCATCTTCTTTTACATCCTTCGAGATGAACAGCCTTCTCTGCGTACGACTTTTCTACACAAAAAAGTAATAAAAAAGGGGGTGGGGGTGGGGCAGACACTGAATCCACGGGACAGGAATAAACTAAACAAGGAGACCTGTTAAGACGAGAGAGGGTAAAGAAGCCAAGGAATTTTATCATGCATACAAGACCATAAAGAAAAATGTACATTATATATATATATATATATATATATATATATATATATATATATATATATATATATATATATATATATATATATATATATATACATATACATACATACACACACACAAATTGAATGATTTACCTTACATCGACCGCTAGTTAAACTCCACATACCTGGAATAAAAAGAAAAAAACATGTTATACAAATGATAAACTTTACATGAATTTTACATATGAGAGAGAGAGAGAGAGAGAGAGAGAGAGAGAGAGAGAGAGAGAGAGAGAGACAATCCCGAAAATCTGATCAATGGCAAGTGGTGTCATATTAATCCTCTTCGCAAATACGATCGCTATCGATGAAAACTCTACTGGACAAAAGATTGACGAGGAAAAAAGCTTATGCAGTTTTCGAGTTTTTCGAATTTGTTCAGCTCTAAGCGAATGAACTCCCGGGAGTATATATATAAATATATATGTGTGTGTATGAATTTCTGACTCACATCGGGATCGAACCCACGTCTTTCAATTGAAAGACTTGGGTTCGAACTCGATGTGAGTCAGAAATTTATTTGTTCCACACGTGATTGTGTGTTGCCTACTTCTATCACGTATGTGTATATATATCATACAGTGTATATACTCGTGTATATATATATATATATATATATATATATATATATATATATATATATATGTATACATATATACATACATACACATATATATATGTATATATATGTATGTATGTATGTATGTATGTATAACTGAATCACGAAAATATGGAAACGTGATGAATATATAAGTAAAGACAAAATCCACGAAGGAAAGAGAAACACTGGAGTGTTGCGAGGCCTTTCGACTGGCGTCCTTTACTTACTTGCATACATACATACATACATACGTACATACATATATATATATACATACATACACACATGTATATGTATACATAATATATATATACATATATCTATATATATACATATATTATACTAACAAAACTGCAGCGTTTGCGCTGACACGCGAACTAGGAATAACTAGCAATTCCACAAGATTTATTTATTATCTATCAATTTACATAATTAAAATCATCGAAATCACCAATACTTGACCCTCCGAACAACGATCTATTTACTACCTTTCTGAATACATAATTTATGAGGCAACATTCTGGTAAGAAAAAGAGCTGAAAATGTTCAATCAAAATACAGAATGGCGAGGCCTTTGCAGTTTTATAATTAGGTAGATGAGTATGACTTATCTAAATTTAATGCATTTACGTTATACCTTTGACCATAAAGGAAAACTTACCAAGGAGAGCTAAAACCCAAGCATTTTTTGGTTATAATAACCTTCATACATACATTATTTATGAGATCTTCAAATCTAAAAATTACTTACTACAACGTTTTAAAGCTTAGACAAACCTCCACAATGAGGGCTACACAATCTCGCCCCCCTCGAACTAAATATAAAATCTACTCCAGCGCCCTTTGGCACCTCCAAACTGACAGAAATATTCCGGTCGTAAATCCGACGAAACGAAATACGACGGATCCCTTCCACAGTCTCTACAATGGCCCTGCCTGCTTTGCCTTGGCAATGGAGAGATTATTCTTCGCCTGGGTGCACCAAATACACGGAAGTTGAACGCAAACAAAAGGCCGTTGCTATTGCATATGGAGCTGGGGATATTCCATGCAGTTGCTTAAGCTCAAATTACGTTGTATATTCGGCCTATTGAAAGCTTGCCATTTCTGTCGAAGTACTGCTTTTTATTGCGTGAAATTTACATACGCTCAATGCTGGTACTGGGTTCTCCAAACAGTTCGAAAACGCCGTCATTTTCTTCTAAACTTAATTGCATTATAAATGGTCGATTCCTAACTAATCGAGTTTTGCTTCAAGTTTTCATAATATGAAGTACACACTAATGTATTTATGCACACTACATTACACTCACTCACCGACACTCATGTACTTATGCACATTACCTTACACTCACTCACTGACACTCATTCTCTTTGCCGCGAAATAAAAGCTCTTAAACCCTATTCAACTACTGTTCATTTTACGGCATGCGCGAAAAAAAAAGAGCGACGCTAATAGGCTTACAATGACAATTGATGATACTTTACATAATAGGTATTATTTCCTTAAAAAAAGCGAGAATCATGAATCATACTTGTACTCTCTCTCTCTCTCTCTCTCTCTCTCTCTCTCTCTCTCTCTCTCTCTCTCTCTCTCTGGTTGTGATGCCTATTCATTTCAAAATCGCTTTGCAAAAGCCAGCAAAAAAAGTGAAGGAGAGCATCTCTATCAATTTCATCCTGGAATATGCTCTCTCTCTCTCTCTCTCTCTCTCTCTCTCTCTCTCTCTCTCTCTCTCTCTCTCTCAATGACGCCAACAGTACAAATCTAGTATAATTTTATTTTATGGTGTATTTCTCTCTCTCTCTCTCTCTCTCTCTCTCTCTCTCTCTCTGAAAAAACTAGGCATTAGTAAGTGACCTAGAAAAAAAATGAACGAGCCACTAGTTTTCACATTTTCTCAATAAAAAAAAAAAACTTGCGAATTTACAACTAATTCATCAACTTCAATCTCGTTCGACCCAGCATCCTGCAGGCTGGTTGACCTCATCAGAAGAGAGGTTTTTTCCATTTAAAACGTTTCGTATCGAAATGCCAAATGGTGGTCTGTACAGGTCAGCAATTTCCATGAACCAAACAGAACCCCATATGGATGCGAAAGTCTACCAGCACCGACAATATCTTATCATCATCCTACAATTCTGCAACGATTTGTGACATCCTAAGCCTTGGAATTGAGATCTCAACCTGACATGACACCACAGCTACGTAATATTGCTCACCTTTGAGAGAGAGAGAGAGAGAGAGAGAGAGAGAGAGAGAGAGAGAGAGAGAGAGAGAGAGAGAGAGAGAGAGAGAGAGAGAGAGAGATTATACAAAGAAATTACAATTACCAGCTCTGCAATGGCCTGTTTGTGACCAATATTAAATCTGCTATAAAATTCAATACCGAATATACCCGTAAAATGACAGTTTACAAATTAAGGCTGCACACACAAACCTACGACTTCCAAATCTCATTTGGCCTGTCACTGTTTGTTTGCTTTTTTTTTTTTTTTTTTTGGGGGTTATCATTAATTTTTCTCTCAAAAGAACCGGTACTGCTTCCAAATACTCAATAGATTAATACTCCCCCAGTCTCATGTTATCTTGAATCTTTACTGCATACCCGGTCCTCATTAAGTCTGGCTTTATTTTAATTTTCAGCCCCCTCACTCTAGATTCTAGATATGTGATGCATTCTATTTAGCAAGCTTTGTAAGTCTTGTGGTACTTTGCTGATTAAAACCCATCAAAGGTAGATTTTTGAATACACTACTGAGCAAATATTTCTTAGCAGAAATATTTCATCCCTACATCACCTGCCGTTTCTAAAATCAGTTTGCTCATCTCTAAAGCTTTTTTTTATATATAAATTACGTCCTGCAGCCTACTGAGAAAAAGCATACTGAATATTTTCATTGCGATTGACGTAAGCGCAACGCCTCTAATTTATAGTATTCATATTCAGTCAGGTCAGCCTTCTTTGGTACGTTTGCTACAACTTCCCATTCCTAATCACTGGGCATAACAGTTTAATTTTCATTTACTTTCGTGACAGTAAATAAAAAAAAAAAAACTCAAACACATCTCGATATGAACACAGTTTCGCTTCCTCGTAATCCGGTAAAGGATAACAGCAAAGTCATGGCAACATCCGTCAAAGAAAGAACCGTCTCGGGAAAACATAAATAAATAAATAAATAAATAAATAAATAAATAAATAAATAAATAAATAAATAAATAAATAAATAAATAAATAAATAAATAAATAAATAAAAAAGTGACAGGTAGGAAAAAAATCAGTTCCCACAGGTTCTGCCTGAGAGAGATTTCTAGGCACAGGGGGAATGTTAAACTGAGAGAGAGAGAGAGAGAGAGAGAGAGAGAGAGAGAGAGAGAGAATCTAGAATACTGCGAGTGAATGACACAAAGCCAAGGTTGTGGAGTGGACTGCATCGGGAAGCCATGGGAGTGGATAAGTGTGGAAGGCGAAGCTATGGGTGTGGGGGGTGGGGGTGGCAGGAGTAACCGCAAGTGTGGGGACGGGCTTAAAATTGAAGCCATGGATGTTGAGCAGACTGGGAAAGATGCAGCAGGGGAAAAACGACTTGGTCAGCTTGCTGAGAAATCCGTTGTGCGTCTGCTGATCTCTGAAATGAGTTATGCAATTCACACGTGCTCCACAGTGGTAAGTAGATGGCAAGGTGGAAAGAGGCCTGCAGCTAGCAGTGTTATCCAAAAGTACAATACGAAACATATGGTATGGAGCTAACAAACTAATCAGAAGACTTCCACTATCTCGAATAGTTTCCCTTTGTTGAAGCCATCCACTCTGGTGTAAAGGTGTATACTATGTATGTAGATATGTATGTATATATATGTAGAATCAACTGGTCACTTTTTACCAGATACATATGCAACTGTAATAGCCACAATGCCCTCTTAACTACTCGAATTCTTGGAGCTTTTTTTGGATACGCTTGTCACTACAAAGCCTTACGATCCATGTGTAGGAAATTTGAAGCGGTTATGATGTCTGGTAGCGGGAAACGAACCCGCGTCACCATAATCACAACGAGGTCACCTATCCAAAAAAGCGGGAAGAATTCGAGAAGTTACGAGGGTACTGTGGCTATTACAATTGCACACACACACAAACATATACATACACTATGTATATGTATGTAAATATATACATACATACATACATATATATGTGTATATTTACATATATATATATATACTATATATATACTGTATGTATATGTGTATAATATATATATATATATATATATATATATATATATATATATATATATATATATATATATATATATATATATATATATATATATATATATATATATATATTAATCGTACACACCCCCGCCACAATAAAGACCATTCGCTGCCAACGCAAGAACCAGACCCATACTATACAAGAGAAACACGGAACAGTATCGTCATCCCAACTCTAATAAGCAGAAGGGGGAGCGTATTGCCGACTCCATCGAATCCCCTTTGACTTCGTCCTAAGAGTAATATGAGTTGTGTACTCGACATTGAACCCAGCGCATCATCGTGCAGCCAAGCCGTTGTAACGCGAAATGCCTCTCGCTCCTGTTCCCAACGAGTTCCCCAAAACGACGCTGCAAGAAACAGATGGCAACTACAATTCGCAATACGAGTATCAAGTAGAAGTTTGCCCAAAAGGGACATGCCACGCACCAGCAGCATTTCCCAGATGAAATGAAAACAGAAGACTGGATCGCGAGAATGTTTATATTATTTTTCTTACACCAGAAATGTATTGCAAACCTAATATTGAGTTTAGTAAAATACCGAAATTCTACAATTTTACCGCAAAGCAAATTTAAAGACAATATACAGTATAATAACACAAAATAATGCACTAAAATCACTTTACGAATTGGATGTACATGAGAGAGAGAGAGAGAGAGAGAGAGAGAGAGAGAGAGAGAGAGAGAGAGAGAGAGAGAGAGAGGAGATACTGTGCATATATTCCTAACAATTAGTGTCATCTCTGCAAGGTTATTACCAGAATTTAACGACGAACACATTCAACGGCTAATAGCTAGCGATAAATACCTTACGTAGGCCCAGCTCTACACGTCGACGATTATGTCATAATCTTACATCAAACAGCGTGTACCGCATTCCCATGCAAATTCCCGAAAACGAGAAAAATAGGCCGAAGGCTCTCTGGCATTTTGCGAAGTTAACGAGCATAATGCACGGTGATCTCTTCTTTCAAACACGGCAACTTCATTATGCAAAGCTGTTTACATATTCGGGAAAATTCGCCCATTTTTTTTTTTTTTTTGTGGGGGTGGAGGTGGGTGCTCGAAACATTTTGACGGTAAGAATATGGGAAAGATTTGAAAAAAAAATATATAAAAAAACATTGTTTCCGTATCTCGGCAAATATTTACATTACTGATATTAAAGCAACAGCTACTACAATGATATAATCATTACTGTTACTATAGACGTCGTCATCATCATTACCAGTCTTTGTATTTTATAACAACATCAGATTATTAAAATAATTACATCCCTCATATTACAACACCAACTACTACAGTGACATAATAACGACTGTTAATACGGCTAACGTTATCAGCCTCATCGTCATTACTAGCAACTGCGTTTTATAAAAACATCAAACAAAAAACAAAACTAATTTCATAAAACAAACCTGATTTGACCTTTAAGATTTTTAATTTGTTGTCTTCTATCTGGATATATCTACCGAAGCATCGAGTCGACATGGAAATGCTACATCAATGTGCAAGGGAACTTGAATAAATCACTATTTGAATAAATCACTATTCGAAACTCTGGGTTTCGCTTCTTAATACATATTCTAATACCGTTAAGTAAAAGTCAAATTTCACAGGAATAAATCAACACTGCAGACAATGACAGGAGTAACGGAAGTTAAGCTGATAGACTCGAATCATACAAATAAAAAAAGGAGCAAATACTGAAACAAGTTATACATGTATACTGTATATTATACAAATGCATAGAAATGCTTACGCAGGATTTACAATAGGAGGAATATATTTTGGACAGAAAAAAGAGAGGCGGTTGAAAAATTTGAAAATTATTATATACTCGTAAATGTGCTTTTACGATAAACTTACTTGTTAATGTGACATTTTAACATTTTTAACATTTCCCTAATTGTAAATCCATCTGATAAAAAAAAAATTTTTGAGCTAAACAGTATAACTACATGGAAAGATATATACTATCATTTTTTCTGTATTGAAAAAATAATAATTAAAAGTAAACGTAAAGGAAATTCAAGTCCATATCAGTACCAGAACTATGAAAACACGCACAGACTGAAAACAAACTCCGACATACTGAAATATGGCGACATAAAACCGTAGACTATATTGGTTGGAAATTGCAATCTCCCAACAACCCGATACGCTCAACATCGCAATTGCCAAAAATAGGTAACTGCATCTCAGATCTAAATGCAAATTCAAACGGTGAACAGAACATGAAGCTCATTATACGTTGAGCATATCCACGTCTCATAAATCATACAGGGTTTGATCAGGGTAATAATCCCGTGCAGAAAAGATTTCCAGCGATCGATAAACAGACCATTTCAACGCTTTAACTAGTCTGTATATTGCTTTACAGAATGATACACTAAGCACGTCAATTCCTATAAACGTCATCCTCTTCTTCGGGTAATGATCAAACTAAATATTGCAGACAAGGTATTCACTATAAATATCATTCATGACGATATTCTAAATCGTTATCAATTTGACAGACCCTTGAAATTCATGTCTTTTTTCCCTAATCTAACAGCATTCATAACAAGGAACCAAATCTATTTAAAGCAAGTTTTCATATAATTTATCTTCTTATATTTAAAATGTAACAAACATAAAATTAAGGTTAGTAAAAATACTGAAATTCAATACTTTTATCGCAGCAACACCGTAAAAGAGAGAGAGAGAGAGAGAGAGAGAGAGAGAGAGAGAGAGAGAGAGAGAGAGAGAGAGAGAGAGAGAGAGAGAGAGAATAATACCCGCTACTTAACTCTTACCATCAATATGTATGTATTAAAGCACTGTATTTGAAATGTGGAAAATGCAACTGGACTCTCATAAAAATATAAAGTTAATAATTTCTATCTCCACTGAAGAGTCAGGAGAGCAAAGTAGGATAACCTATCCTATTAAAATCTAATCACTTTGGTTCATTAGTTAAAAATAATATTCTTATTCCAATCTGATCGCTTGACTGTAAAGTTACTGCATACAGTGCAAAATTCTTTTAGGGTATTAAAGCGTGATTTACCTTTTACAAATTAAAGTCATTACGTCACTGGCTTTAAAAATAATATTAACACATGTAAACATTGAAAACTGGGTGGTTAACCTAACAATCGTAAACTACGAAGGCTACAGACAAACGAGTAATTCACATATTAACATGGTCAGATGGAACTAAGTAAACAGACAGCAAACAACGCCTAATAATAAGATAAAATAGCACATCATTGCAGACCCTCCCCTCGCCCCGCCCCCAAAAAAGCTGCATATTTTCCTCACGACTTACCAAAAAGGCCACAACCTTCCACAGAATGCTGTACGACTGGGACTTACGAAACATCTGCGATATTATGCTGAACAAATGAAAGAACCATGAATAAACACTTAAGAAAAAATACCATCCCACACTATTCCTTCTGTTGTGATATTTTCACTGGCATCACTCACTTCGAAAAGGACAGTCGGTCGCTTACTGAAAACTAAACCGTATTATTTTCTTAATCTTATAAGGGCCTTTCATTAATATAGTTTATTTTATTATTTGACTACAGACAATATTATTCTCTTGTGACATATAATGCTCGGAACATGACTCGAATCGAAGGAAAGATCACAATGTTTGTCAAAATATTCAAAACTTTACACGTATAGTGTTCTTAGCCTCTCAATTTCATTAATGCAGTCTATCAATTCAGTTGACTATGGTCACTATTATCATCTTGTGACATACTACAACGCCTTGAACATAACTCATTCGAAGAAATCACACTGTTTTCCAAAATATTCAGACCTTAACCGTACAGTTTTCTCAATCTCTTACTTGCCTTTCATTAATATAGTCTACGTAATCATTTAACTACTGACAACATTATTATTCTCTTGTAACACTTTACAATACTTGGAACGTAACTTCACTTCAAGAAGTTACGTTTCTCAAAATATTCTATTCATTTGAAGAGGTTACGTTTCTCAAAATATTCATCTGAAGAAGCTACATTACTCAAAATACACAAAACTTAAACCCACTTCAATCGCAATGATTAAGTAAACCCATCCCACACTTCGAACCTCTTCAATCAGGCTCTCATGCACCGCCCAATGGTGACGCAAGGCGAGTTAGTACTAAGACTTATGGCCGTGTCACATGTGCCTGTCCGATAACCTATTTGCACAGCCGGGTACAGGACGAATGACGTCCGTAAGCTCTTGAGCTGACATGAATGGGGATGAGAAGCTTACGTCATCATCTTCAATTTACGGGATTCGGCGACGCATCTGTTACCGAAGGGATGGTTGTACTTCGCGCGATGCTGGTGAATCGACTTGTCAGAATTATAACACTTGGGTAACCGTGAGAACTATGTCACTGTAAAATGAATTTATACTGCGGTAATAACTGAAAGGGATTGAAAGGCCTGAAGCATATTCGCAGACCCACTTCACACAATCTCGCTCGCTCGCGCACATACATGTATGTACGTATGTATGTATGTATGTATGTATGTATGTATGTATGTCTGTCTGTATATGTATATATATTATGTAATTTAATTATATATATATACGTATATATAATTAAATTACATAATATATATATACACATACATACAGACATACATACATATATATATAATAACTGAAAGATATTACAAAGTCTGAAGGATATTCGCAGACCCAATCCACACAATCGCGCGCGCACACACTTACATATATGTATGTATGTATGTATGTATGTATGTATGTATGTATGTATGTATGTATGTATGTACGTACGTATGCATGTATGTATATATATATACATATATATATTATAATATTAATAACTGAAAGATATTAAAAAGCCTGAAGCACATTCGGAGAGACTCACTCCACACACTCGAGCTCGAGAGCCCACACACACACACACACACACACACACACACACACACACACACACACATATATATATATATATATATATATATATATATATATATATATATATATATATATATATATATATATATATAATATATATATATATATATATATATATATATATATAATATATATATTATATATATAATATATATATATATATATATATATATATATATATATATATATATATATATATATATATATGTGTGTGTGTATACTGCATATACATACAATATGTATCCAAAAATAATCTTAAGCATACGTAACAAAAATCTTGCATGGAAATAGACTAGAGTTCCATATGAAGAAAAAATTGCCTATTAAGGTCCACTGCAGTAATTAATTATCAGGTTCTTCAATTCCTTTCCACAAGTCTCTTTCGAACTACATAACAAGAAAACTGATGGGACTAAATAATAAATCTACCTATTTACATGATTCAGTTACTTATCTAACGCTCATATGTTCCAAAACCTCATTAAAAAATGGATATACAGAATAAGTCTCTAAACAAAACTAACTGTGTACAGAATAAATTAGTAAAATTAAAAAATTGATAAGAGTAAATTAGTAACACTGTCCAGTCAGTCTTCACAAGTGAAATATTTACTAAGCCAGAGTCTACTTCATTATCATTCTAAAGTTCAAACAATAAAAAATACTTCAAAAATTTTATGATTATTATTGGTCATTATGGTGAAACCCACATTCCCCATTAATGAAATGAAACAAAAAGAAATTCAGATAATACTGAATCACGTAACGGCGAGACAATGTAAGAATATAATATAAAACTAGAAAAGAATAAAAACAAAAACTGCATCCTTTACATGTTTTCATACTGGCTTTCCTGAGCTTCACAATCGTTTGAGCCCCAGGCCACTCGCCAGCGAAAGGCAGGTATTGGTGTAACTGAATTAGTGGATGAAAACCATTAATCAACCATATTGCCACAGAAAAATGCGACGCTGGAAATGGGAAATGCTGTCATATATCCGAATGAAAAAGTGTGAGCTGCAAAGAGAGATTTACGATATCAAAAGTTATTTGTAACAAGTGTATGCAGTCGATGGTGAGTAAAAGTTATTTATGGTTACGCAATGGTATAAATATTTAACTAATGACCCCGGCATATTATAAATAAAGGCTATCAAAATTCATTATATTTATGCTACATATAAAACTCTATATATGGATTTAAAACCAACGGCACTGAAGTGATAAAAATGTCTCTAAATTAACAGTCTTCTGAATATTATAATCAAATTGTTAAATACGCAATGTATAATTTTCAGTAATGAAACACTTATCAAGTCTAGTTAAAGAAAGTATCTACAAATAGAATCCCTGTACTGATTAATATCAGTTAAAATGAGAATTTAACTCATAATATACCAAAAACAATATAACAATAATAAAATAAAATATGAGATTCTCTTCCTGAGAAACAAACAGCAAACAGTCTATTTAAATAAAAACACTTAGGAACTACGATTTCCAAAACGAAATTCGAACCTACGAGAAAGACCATGCAACTGTCCACAACAATACCAATAACCACTAGTTCTTCATGATGAGTAATTCATAAAGTAAACTACAAATTAACTTGAATGAATGAATGATAACACATACACGGAATCTTTTTATGTCGATGTACAGTATACGAAAATCTGACACTAATCATAACTAGTTATTAAAACTAGTAATTAAAATACAATGAAAAATAAGAGGCCGACAGACAATTATGGATAAAGGAAGTTTATTTTTAAAATTATAAAATAGTGAAAAATATAGGACAACTGACAATTATGGATAAAGGAAGTTCCTAGGAAGAGCAATCAATAATCCAATGGAAACTTTAACAGGGATTTCAACCAACGGATACAAACTTTGCTCATTTTGGTATTTTCTCGATATTTAGTTTTGAAGTATCGGCTCATACTTCGTCAACGGCACAAACAGCGAAAAGAAAAAGAAAACTGGAAGAAAAAAGTTATAAAAAGAAAGTGATAAACACCGGGAAAGTATGCATTGATAACTAACTTGATAAAAATAAATTAAAGACTGGAGCAAATGTCCTCTGGTATTGAATAGCTCAGACATTTAATTTTATGTTTTACAACGATCTGTTAAATGACGCTTTTGATTTGAAGTTGAAACAGTTTGACCATATATATATATATATATATATATATATATATATATATATATATATATATATATATATATATATATATAGAGAGAGAGAGAGAGAGAGAGAGAGAGAGAGAGAGAGAGAGAGAGAGAGAGAGAGAGAGAGAAAAATTTTTTCCCATACACGGACAAAACAATTTTTTTCACACGGAATACAAAATAATCGACTGGATATAGACCATAAAACTTCTGTTCATTCCTGGATCAAATCTTTGATTGCGATTAAACATGTATAAATAGCGAACTTATGTTTAAGTGATGCGTTCGCAAGAAATAGTACCTGATAATATAATGATTACAATGTCCTTAATGACGGCAGCCTATCAACAGATATAACACGTATTCTGAATATCAGTGACCCAGAGAATACAGCTGATAGCCAGCACAAATATATCTTACATCTTAATTGGCCACAATACTAGAACAAAACAAAATACAAGAACATATAACAGGCAGAAGTATTAAACTACAGGTACAATAAGCTTGCCCCATTTAACCTGGGAATGCCGGAAATAACATGCCAGGATACGAAGACATTCGCATCCTCCTCTCCTTTACAAGTGTTCAGAAACAATGCAGGTTTAGCTTTTCATGCTGAGCCCTTTCAAGTATTTATTGACAAGTATGAAAGGTCTAAAATGAATCTCTTTTCTTAAATATATTCCTTTAACTAATATAAAAAGACTCATCCTCCTCCTATGAGGATATATATATATATATATATATATATATATATATATATATATATATATATATATATATATATATATATATATATATATATATATATATATATATATATATATCTTTTACACACACATATATTTATATGTATATTATATACAGTACATACATATATGTATATATATAGCTGTGTATACACAAAGATACATACATTCGTACATACATACCCACATGCAAGCCACGTCGTAATATTTGAAACTACAGAAATAAATCTAGAAATGATTCCCGAAACGACAGTCCTACCACCGTTCCCAAGAGATTAGGTCACAAGTACATCCATCATCTCTGATCTCCGCCTGGAAAGAGTGATATACATGCGGCATCACACACCATCACACAGTGATGTGTTATGCATAATTCATATGGATCTACCGATAAAAGGCCATAAACTTGCAAAATAGTTGCCAAGGAATAGAAGGGACACGTGCACAGAGACAAAGAAAAAGCAGAGGCACAGTGTCAAGAAAAAACAACAAAACACGCTCATCCGGATCTACATATGAAAGGCCATTAACTTGCAAAACAGTTTCTACGGAACATATGGGACATGTGTATAAAAGAAAGAAATAAAAACAGAAAAGCACAGACATGGAGTAACGATCAAAAAACACTGATGAAAGGTAAAGGGAAAATGATATTCAACTTAATATAAGTAAAAAACAGTCTCACATAGGTCTGACTTTGGTGAAAGGAAATACATTCAGCACCGCTTCTGAAAATATAACTCATGATATTATCAAGCGCTAAATATAAAATTAATCGTACTTGTTAATGAGCATTAACTGCTACTACAGACATCAAGGTTGCTTAAAATTATCAACGACTAGCAAAATGTTTCCGGACATTATGAACGAGATGAGAAAGACTTGCATATAAATTTCATTCAAAAGATAATTTTTCATTAAGTGATTATCTCATCCAACTTAAAAAAAAAAGGAAAGGAATTACCTGTCGCTATGAGAATTACGGATATTTTTAGTGACGAATACATGCTTTCTTTTGCGTGATCTCCTACATTATTGTAAAATATTAACGTATTTTACTCAACTTTCAAGGAAGAATATTTGAATTTATATCTACGTCCAAGAAAATACCTTTCATTCATTGCAAAGAACGGCGTCACAACAGCCTACAACACACAAGCGACAAGAAGAAAAATGCGCAAAGGAGTTTTCTGTACAGCGTATGAAACTCACAGCCACGGCCCATGAAACTCTCAGCAGCGGCCCAAGAAACTTTCAGCCCTGGTGGCCTGTGTTGTTGGCACCTATAGCGGTGCCAGACGCACGATCATGGCTAACTTTAACCTTTAATAAAATAAAAACTACTAAGACTAGGGGGCTGCAATTTGGTATGTTTGATGATTGGAGGGTGGATGATCAACATACCAATTTGCAGCCCTCTGGCCTCAGTAGTTTTTCAGATCTGAGGGTGGACAGAAAAAGTGGGGACGGATAGACAAATAGCCATCTCAACAGATTAGTTTTACAGAGAGGTAAACATTGACTACACATATAAAACTCAAAAATAACATCTTATCCAAACCAAATCTACACAATAAAAAAAACACACACGACACAACCCCACAAAAAACACACACACCAAAAAGGAAAGTTTAGACTACGGCCGGTCAAAACCACTTCCCTTCCCCCTTGTCTATTCAATCTCTATTGTACGCTCAAACGGCTAACGCCATTTCCTAACGCCGAGCGATTGGGAAAAAGAGAGCACCGCCCAGAAACTCACATCAATTTCCTGTCTTTTTCCTTGGCAACTTTTCCCTTTCCTATCTGCCGCCACTTCCCGACCGGGAAGAAACGAATCGCCCGACCATAACAGAGAGATAAGTCGGTTTATGTATGAATAGGAAGATCACATACTCTACCAGGAAATAAAGGTCAAATAAAGGTCTCGAATTCTAAAATGAAGAAAATAAGATCTGACGGAAAGAGCGCATGCGTATTCGTGTATATGAATACTGAAGTTAGATATCAAATATGCATTAGCTATATATGAAATTCTGAGGAGGAGGAGGAGGAGGAGGAGGAGGAGGAGGAGGAGAGGAGGAGGAGAGAGAGAGAGAGAGAGAGAGAGAGAGAGAGAGAGAGAGATTTCGTCCTGATTGTCAATCACTGAGCAGCCTGTAGCCTTTTATACTTTTACACGTGTCCATCATAAAACCTTTTCCATTAAGGGCACAAGACTATATATATATATATATATATATATATATATATATATATATATATATATATATATATATATATATATATGTATATATACATATACGTTACCTCACATCAACATGTAATACATCCAGTCATCCTCCAATCCCACACGTCCAGGCACGGCTATCCATCCATCCTTCAATGCTGTCCATCCCGGACTGAGGAGGAGGATATATATATGTGAATTTTATATGAAGTATTAAAGGTATAGTCTGTTTATATAGGGCGCTATCCTATTCCACGAGCGGATGATGAGTTTTAAAATACCATACCTTCGGATGATCATGATGCAATGCAATCCAGTCATGTTTCAATCCCAGCGTTTCAGGCTATATTTATCCATCCATTAAAATGGGTCCATCCCGGACTGGGAAGAGGGTGTTGTACAGGAAGAAATGCATGAAGTCCAATGTGATAAGGACAGTCCGCTTGTAGGGCGCTGCTCCTTTCCACGAGCGGATGATGAGTTTTAAAAATACCCTCCCTTCGGATGATCGATGATGCTGCAATAGGGGTATGTTTCTCCCAGCGTTTCGGCTATATTTACCTTCGATTAAAATGGGTAGGCTAGCTGGGAAGAGGGTGTTGTACGGGAGAGAAATATTATATAGCAATTTGATAACGAAACGTTTGTATATATATATACACATATATATATATATGTATAATATGTATGTATGTATGTATGTATATATGTATTGTTATATATATATATATATATATATATATATATATATATATATATATATATATATATAATATATATAATATGTAAATATTGTATATATGTTTATATATATATATATATATATATATATATATATATATATAATATATATAAATAATGTATATATATGTTTATATATATATATATAGACATATATATATATATATATATATATACATGTATATATATATATATATATATATATATCACAAATAACCAAATAATGTCTCATCTCCTTAATGCAGATAACTGCAAATATCGAAAGGAAATTATCTACAAGTGCTCCTTCCTTCATCAGGATTCCAACCTAAGCTTTTTAGATTGGAACTAAGGTAAAAGTGATTTAATATACTCTGCCTTCAACAGATTTAAAAGTTCATTCAGACTTAATCTAGGTACTTATTCAGAATCGAAGTTACGATAACCTGGCAGACATTTTTCCCAAAACATTTTTATACTTTCAACTATTACGCCACAAATTACCCGTTGATATCGAGTTCATTATATCTTTGGAAAAAAAATTAGACCAAAATGTTATTCATATATGAAAAGTCCTCCTGACCTAGCTAAAATTGGAAGCAATGCCATAATATAGATTATAGACTGACCCCAATTATAAACAATGAATAATTATAATCCATCTGGCATATTAATTCAGCACAAAGTACCTTTTCATTTTTTGTATTCCCATCGAACGTGACTTAGGTCAACTATAAGATAATATGTAAATTAAGAAACGTGACAAACATAACTAATAAAGATATCTCTTTTTAATATATGTATGTTACATTCATATATATTTTAGAGAGAGAGAGAGAGAGAGAATGTCACATTCAGATGTATTAAAGAGAGAGAGAGAATGTCACATTCATATATATTAGAGAGAGAGAGAGAGAGAGAGAGAGAGAGAGAGAGAGAGAGAGAGAGAGAGAGAGAGAGAGAGAGAGAGAGAGAGAACGTATGTAGCTGCAATTTCCTGTGAACGTCGCATCTTCATTTCCTTTGTAAGAAAGGCATCCTCAATAAAAAAAAAAAAAAGTGCGGCTTAAAGATGAAGATATATGTTTCAAAAGCTGCTTTGGTTGCGTGAATTTATTCCTCTATAAATAATTTAAAAAACCTTCTCCAAAGTGTTCAACAATACCATATAACATCCTAGAAGCTGTACATAAAGACCTTGCCGTAGGTAAGGTGCTTTATCATAAAGACACTTGCTGTAGGTAAAATGCTGATACAACATTACATCATCACCAGCCTAATTAAAAACATTATACAAGAAATGTACATATGTTTCTTTTCTCTCTGTATTTTTTATATCCAGTGTAAAATAAAAATTAAGTGGAGATGTTAATATGAATCAAGTTGTGACTACTAAGAGTGATTTTCAAATTCATATATGTTGTTCCAATTTTTCTCTCGTTTCATAAAACCTTGACTTCCATTTTTGTGAACCATAAAGGTAAAAACTCTCTCTCTCTCTCTCTCTCTCTCTCTCTCTCTAAAACATACACAATAGCAATGAAAACCTTTCCCTTTCTAATACTCTCTCTCTCATTTAAAACATGCACGAAGGTAATAAAAACCTTTCCCCTTCCATCACTGTAATTACCAGCCTCTCTCTCTCTCTCTCTCTCTCTCTCTCTCTCTCTCTCTCTCTCTCTCTCTCTCTCTCTCTCTCTCGATGACGCCAATTTTCTCAAAATTATTTCTCCTGGAAACTTAAATGAGTAATTTCGCAGTACAAATCTAGTAAATTTATTCAATGGCATATCTCTCTCTCTCTCTCTCTCTCTCTCTCTCTCTCTCTCTCTCTCTCTCTCTCTCTCCTCTCCGACTTTTATTTTGAAACACACAACCGCGCCACCAGAGATTAACGATAAGTCGTGAGCAGGAAACGCTGCTCGGACGGGCAATCTCTGGACTGCATCACCATTACCGGACTCTCAAGTTATAATAAGACCCAATTACCCTTCCCAAAGAGAGATGCCGATCCTCGTCAATTGGCTCTCGATCACCCTCCAGACGTTCTCCGGCCGTTACGGAGTTCTCGGTCATTCCCAATGAGGACAATCGGATCAGGCAATTCCCAAGGGTCGATTTAAGGTGCCGATTAGATATTCCTCTCTCTCTCTCTCTCTCTCTCTCTCTCTCTCTCTCTCTCTCTCTCTCTCTCTCTCTCTCTCTCTCGTAGCTTTGGGGTCTTCATCTCCCATTCTAGAAGGTTTAATTTTCATGTTTCGATATAAAGCAGTAAAATTGCACCCCCTTCTCTCTCTCTCTCTCTCTCTCTCTCTCTCTCTCTCTCTCTCTCTCTCTCTCTCTCTCTCTCTCGTAGCTTTGGGGTCTTCATCTCCCACTTTGGAAGGTTTAATTTCCATATAGCAATATAAAGCAGTAAAACTGTCTCTCTCTCTCTCTCTCTCTCTCTCTCTCTCTCTCTCTCTCTCTCTCTCTCTCAAGGCGCTCGGGGTCTTCATCTCCCACTTTAGGATTAATTTTTATTTCAATATAAAGCAGTAAAACCGCACAGTACTAAAGGGTTTTGATACCTTCACTGTCTTAAAATAACGAACAATATTTCTTGTTGATTTGTGAATGTTGCTGCAAGTAAATTAAAGAAAATATTTTCACTTTAAAACACTGTGATCTGCTATATAAATTTCCTTATATATTTTCCCACTACTACAAATCCATTAACCAGCAAATATCAAAATAAAGACGTAAAATAACATACCCATCTGAGAACATTCCCTCTTAGTGACATGATCTAACGACCCAAATATTATCTGCTCAATCGCGTAAGCTGCATGATGATGATGGTACTTCCCGGATACATACATCACGTCTCTTTGCTTGATAACCTCATAAACCACTTGTGTGGCCTCGGGGTATTAATACGCTGCTGTTATCTCCGCTAACGTAGTTGGATCACGGGTGCAATTACCCGAATCTATCAGTGTGCTTGCTTGCTATTATATTATCATTATTGATTGGTACGATACACGTACACATCGTTACCGGGGTCTAAGCGATGTCAGGCAGGGCAGCCGATCGAGGCTACGGCCTACCCCAACGCCAAATTAAAGTCCTTCAAAAAGAAGGCATCGTGCTTACCCCATATAAAAATGGGAAAAAGCACGTTAAAACGAAGAAGAAGAAGAAGAAGAAGAATCAGAAGATGAACCCTATTCATATGGAACAAGCCCACAGGGGCCATTGACATGAAATTCAAGCTTCCAAAGAAGATTATGGTGTTCATTCGAAACAAGTAACGGATCTCAATGAATTCCATACTCATCTCCCCCATAACCTTTTTTGGGAAGGGGGAGGGGACTATAGATCAAGGAAAAGTTGATAAGGCTTATTTCAATTTTCGCAACTTTTAACCATTTTAGATTCATACATTTAATAAAATGAACGCCCCAAGATTAACACTACAACGATTGGTTCTACTAATATCTATTAATCTGTTTGCATGCCTGTGCAGCCATTATAAAAAACAAAAGTCGGCCATAAACACGTTAAACAAGTCAGTTTTGATGACCACTGATGTTGACACATGGTTATGGAGATCAATATAACCTTTAATGACAACATAATGACCTACCTACCAGCTGGAAAATAAAATATACAAACGTATAACGAACCTATAAAGGAAAGACAAACGATATAAAATGCTCATATTCTATTATCTTTGGCATTTTCGGTCGCTACAGTTCGCCATATTAATGGACTAGCTACTCCGATTAATAAGCAGAAAAAACACACACTAGACTGAGCAAGTATTCACTGAATACCAAACGAACAAATCTGCAAAATAATAAGGACTAAATTTGAGGTTTTCCAATGCAAGAAGAAAATTTCCTAACATAAGGCATATCAAGCGTCACACAAAAATGCTACGAACTCTTGGCAGTTGTCAGTAACTTTGGTCCATCTGAAAAACTATAATTATGATCAAAGTATATCATAATGCTCAAGAATAGTTAAAAAAAATTTACTAACTTGACATTAAACGCCAAGACCTGAATTACTCCTGCCATGCAACCTGGCTACAGAGAAACACGTTGGCTTGAGAAAAGATTTATGTTTTAATATTACGTATTGTGAATTGTTCGAACCCCTTTTGAAATTAATTGCTTTGACGTCATTTTACCATAAGTAATCAATTAATAAACCTTTTCACACATGCCGACAGTGTAAATGGCATATATCTCCAAGTAACAACGAAAAAAATTAATAAAAAAATAAAAAATAAAACCTAGTTAATGCATTCACTTTACAGTACATTACTGAAAGTTCCTCGTTGGACAAGTCGGTAGAGTTCTCGGCTAGCGCTCTGCTAGGCCCGAGTTCGAGTCTCCGGCCGGCCAACGAAGAACTAGAGGAATTTATTTCTGGTGATAGAAATTCATTTCTCGGTATAATGTGGTTCGGATTCCACAATAAGCTGTAGGTCCCGTTGCTACTTAACCAATTGGTTCTTATCCACGTAAAATAAGTCTAACCCTTCGGGCTATCCCTAGGAGAGCTGTTAATCGGCTCAGTGGTCTGGTTAAACTAAGGTATACTTAACTTTTACATTACTGAAAAACTATGGGTAAACTAAAGAATATGGAGAAGCATTTTAACTATATATTCAAAGAACCACTTCCAGAAAATGCCTCCGAACGATAAAAAATCTAAGCCGGGAACAGTTCTCTATTCTATTACGTATCAAAAGTTGCATAAAGAAAAGTCGGGAAAGTTTTGTTCTCAGAAGAGCAGAATGCCGGAAAAATATAGTTACATAAAATGCAAGATTCCTGGAGCAACAGAATTCTCAACTCTTTCTTTTTCTCCCAAGGATAAGCATTCCATTTAAGCACATAGGCAAAATACGACGGGGAAAAGACAAACCATGAGAAACTTTACCTTCTGTCTAATGTGTTTTGCACAAGAGTAATCTCCGAAAGAGCAACGCATTTTTCATTCTATTTTCCATATATAATCTTGAATGGGATCAGCACAAAGTGGGCAAAAACGGTCATAAAAACAAAGGCCCTTGATGTATGAAGTGTAAGTATGTAGGTATGTATGTAAATATGTGTACATATATGTGTGTGTGTATGTATGTGTGTATATATATATATATATATATATATATATATATATATATATATATATATATATATATATGTGTGTGTGTGTGTGTGTATGTATATGTGTGTATATATATATATATATATATATATATATATATATATATATATATATATATATATATATATATATATATATATATACAGGAGGATGAGTCAAAAAGTTCTCGTGTGAACTTACACACACACACATACATACATATGTGGGTATAAATGTGTGTGTGTATACTAAATGGTAAGTTCATCATACAACTAAAAGAAAATTTAATTAAGGCAACAGAACTACACCTGATTACAAACGAATCAAGAAAATAGTTCTGACTGACATAAACAATGGAATTAAAAGTGCGCCCGTTCAACACCTGAAATCACACAACAGATAACCGCCCAACGGACGAAACATTACAATACAAAACCTATACCCTCCAGTTCCTTGGAAGTAAACTCCCATATGAATTCCGGGCCTGGAGCGAGTGGCTGAAAATCCACTAAGTATGCGGAACTATTGAAAACGAATCTCAGGAACCGGCAAAAGTTCAGAACTAATCATGCAAGCGAACAATAAAGTTGAGAGAGCAGGAGAGCCTAGGCCAACTTTCATAATTAAAACTAGACTCGTCCAGATCTCTAGTGTTTCCAAATTGAGAGAGAGAGAGAGAGAGAGAGAGAGAGAGAGAGAGAGAGAGAGAGAGAGAGAGAGAGAGAGATTCTTATATATAAGTAAAAATCTATGTATACGCACACAGATTATGTATATATGTGTGATTGATTTGTGTTAATTGGCGTCGCAATATCCAAGGTCAACCTCGCAGAGCATTTGTTTCTTGCAACTTATATGAAATAAATCATGAAGGCTTAAAAATATTGCGGGCAACAATCATTACATGAGTAGAGAGAGAGAGAGAGAGAGAGAGAGAGAGAGAGAGAGAGAGAGAGAGAGAGAGAGAGAGAGAGAGATCAACGGAATGACTGCAAACCTTTCTGTTCGGAGAAAAGAGGACCTACGAAGGAGGGTGAACTCCCCCCATTGCTACTTATGTTCCTTATATTTACCTGCCAAACATACATTAAGAAAACCCAACATTCAGTGCAATTGTTTACATCCTTTTCCTCCCCTTAAAACCTAGCTTTTGTCAGGGGAACGAAATCAGAAACGTCCCAGCATCATTTTCATGAGCAAACAGCCATTCTTTTCATCAGGGATCGCCGGAGAATGCACCTTTTTGCCTGGGCGAAATTACAGTTCGCCAGGCTAAGGAATCGATGCTCGATTTTATAGTTCTATAGCTTTCGAATGGCATATTCGCCACATGAAGAACATGGCACGTTTTTATTTTAAAAACACTAAATAATGATTAGTACAAATATGTGGCCTTGGCATATGACACTTTTTTCTACCCCATTTTTCCCTATTCTTATACTCGAATACCGTCGGAACGAACAAAATAGTTTACAGGATAAACTATTTTGTTCGTTCCGACGGTATTCGAGTATAGTATAAATATGACCTCGTTAAAGAACGTAAAATAAAAAAGAAAAGGGCCATGAAAAATACAAGCAATTCGCTGAAGGAAATCCAGTTTTATATTGCTGGAAGAAAATATTCTCCTCGTTTATATACACTAAACTTCGAGACCCTTAAATTCTGGGAATCAATTTCTGACGACTAAAGGCAGACTTCTTCCTCCATGCCAGATTAAAGTGGCCTTGTTCCGACGAGATGTTTTGCTGTAAAGTGTAAAATGCTGTAAAAGAAGAACATAATCAAAGAAGATGCTGTCTCAAAGACGTTCGAGTTCAAAAATCCAATATTCCATGACTAGAGCTGCAAAAATCAGCCGTTTCAGACATTTATGAATTTCCTGAATAAAACAAGTTGCTCTGTTCCACTTATTTTGCTTGTAAAATTCTTCACGTTCTCTTTCCTTCCTTCACTTCTGTTTTATCTTATCACGGTTCGTTAGTTTCACTGTTAGAGCAACACAAAACCAGCATACTGCGAGGTTAGGTGACTTATACTTTCCCTTTCACAGCCTCGCTTTGGAATTCTCTCCCGTCATTCGTTTTCCAGCATTCGTACAGCCTTCACTTTTTAAAGAGGCTGAGACAAAATTTTTCTTCCTCTTCTCTATCTGTTTCCGTGTTGCTTAACCTAAATAAGGCAAATTTGTCGCCCCTCACATCAGCCTCCGCATATAAAAAAGCGTAAATCATCCATATCATTAATCAATAGTTAAAATGTTCTAAATGGAGAATGATAGAATAAGTGGCTCCTTCGAGCAATACTGTTCGAGGTGTTCTCGAAATTTAGCAGCTCTTGCAGGATCGAATGGTTCCAGCTGTCCCTCTTCCAAAGCAGCGACGACCATCGCCCGGGCCTTTAGGCTGGTGGTTACCATGGATTAAGATATTCCCCTTTATAAGGAACAATCTCCTTTAGCGGTAAGACAAACCAGGATAGTTTCTGCCTGCGACTTGACCTTTGTTGGAAAATCCCGCAGACTTTGACTAAATGGTTCATCACAAGATTTTTAAACCATGGTTTTGACGTGGGGTTGCGAGGCTCGTACACCTGAACCAAGGCCAAGAGAGACAAGGTCTGCCCAACTGGGTGGAGTCGCCTCCCACCTGGGGTACCTACGTAGGAGATAACGTATCCTAGAGGTACCTGCTCATTACGGCAATTCACCTGCTGACGCAATAAGGAGGTAGACAAAGCTCCGCCTACATGGGGGATTTGGCGGGAAGTGAGCAGACCTTCTCCTTTCTCTTGGCCTTAACGTGAACCACAAATTTTCATGGGAACGTATATACCAGCACCATTTGTTAACCCGACAAGGTCGCCCAGTAGCCGTTTCATAGCTGTTTAGGTTAAAAAAAAAAATTTGAAAACTGAATATCATAATTCAAAACTGGCGATCTTAATAACAAAACTGAAAAGAACCATTGAACACCTAACTAAATCTGAAGATTTAAACGTATTCCTTAAAACTAGCAATTGGAAAGTGACCAAGGTCTTGCTGAAGGGGTGTGTTGATAAAAGATGTCACAATGAATTTTTACCATAAGAACCTGGGTCAAAATCTAAATCAGTCTCCCCTGATAAGTAACAACATATCACTTTCGCCGATAAACCATAAAATATAATGACATGAAAATAAGGGATTAATGTGAGGCATCCCATTCACTCGCAGGGCGTAAAAATCTAAGCTTTTAAAGCAAAAAAGGAACTGAAATGTTTAAAATGATAATCAGTTTTTAAAACTGAATGAAATGATAACCGCAAGACAAAGATAAAAATACATACAAAAATCACTCCCCATCACGATAAATGGTAAACAGATAACAAACGGTACAAAACTGTTAAATGAATAAAACCGAAAAACCAAAAATCAGCCAAACTCACTCTCTCAGTTTCCCCAATAGAAATGAGATCAAACGGATTGGTAGCATAAAGCCCTGAAAAGGGGAAAGGAAATGTCATTGTCCAAACACAATCGAAACAAATCCACGGGGGAATCGTTCGGTAAACAATGACTTCACTAATCCATAATTTAATGACAATAATAAAAATTCATTATCCGGACGCGAGGGGTACTAAAACCGTTTACAAAAAGCGCTTCCGTTGTAAGTAATACTGGAATTCTGCAGAGAGAGAGAGAGAGAGAGAGAGAGAGAGAGAGAGAGATAAATTCCTTGAAAATCGGTATACGAAATCTGTCTATACATGTAAGTGCGCGACTAGAGAGAGAGAGAGAGAGAGAGAGAGAGAGAGAGAGAGAGAGATAAAAGCATCTATTATTGTTTCAAAATAAGGATGGAGAGGAAATATTCGAGAATTATGAATGTATGTGCGTATATCTGTCATTTATGTGGGCGCGCGCATCGACTCAATCTTTCCTGTCATTCTCAATCTTTAAGTTCCCTACATGCTCGCTATATAAGATCGATCCTACAGAAATTTCAAACAAAGCACCTGACCATTTTTTCCAGACAGGTGCTTAGCAGTAAAAATTAAAGTCAGGCAGTTAACACACTGCAGGTTGGTATAGAATTTGCATCGCATTCGCATATGCGAATACCTCATACAACCCCGACATACGCATGAGAGAAGACTTCACGTATATTTTGTACCAACTCAACCCCGAATGATTTAGGTATTATTATTATTAACCAAACAAAAACTTCTTTCAGTTTTCTTCTGAAGATGGAAAGAGAAACCCACAAGATTCCTGTGTATAACTTGTTTACTTGATATTTACATATTACTTTTAATCTCGAGTACATTCAGGTCCTAACTGTGACCCTTTTTCAAGAGATGAGGTAGTCAGGCTGGTTCAAGGCCCAGCAATCTTCTGGAACTTCTTCTCCCTGTGCTGTCATTTATATGATGGCTGTCCTGGTTTCCATTCTCTTGAGAGTTGTTAATCTCCTCCTGTCGGTCTGATATCCTGATCTGATGGTCAGTGGTATTGACCCTTGTGGTAAGTGAGTAGTCACCATAGGTCTGTTGGGCTGGAGACCTAACCTCCAGGTCAGAAGGGTCGATCTTAGCTTCTTTTAATATTAAAGATCGGCTTATGGTATCTTCTGAGGTAAATCCATTGTTTCCTTCTATCACTTTAATCTCTCTGATGAGTGCCCCTTCCACTATCCTCCTATGACTGATGTTATTGCTTTTGTATATAAGCCTACAGTTTTTAAAATCCATCCTATGGTCCTTTTCCCAACAATGCCAAGCTATAGCACTCCCCTGTGAGTTGAGCTGTACTACCCTCCTGTGTTCTTGGATTCTAGTCCTTATTCCCCTCCCTGTTTCACCAACATATTTGTCTCCACAATTGTTGCAATTAATTATGTATACTCCCCCTATATCATCTGCATTATTGTCTTCTCCTTCCAATTTATTTTTACATACTTCGTTTTCTACGGTGTTGTCAAAGGTATACACAAATTTATATTTAATTTCTTTCATTTTTAATGTAATTTGTTTCATTTTAGGCATATAAGGGAAGGAAACTATTTTCTTGTTTTCTGTATTCCATGTACTCTCTGCATTTTCCCTGTGAAAAATCCTCCTGACTTTGTTGAGTGCCCTTTTTCTGAACCATTCCGGGTATGCTAATGTATCAAAGCTTTGATTTATCAATGTAATTTTTTTCTTTATCTATCTTACAAGGGTCACATGTTCTCATTGCCCTAAGAAACGAACCTGCTAGAACACCCATTTTTATATCATGACTGTGAAAAGAAAAGAAATGAATGTACGAGTTTGTGTGTGTGGGCTTTCTATATGTGCTGAATTCATATCCTATTTCTTTCCTTTCTATCAAGATGTCTAAAAAGGGCAGTTTATTATTGTTACTTTTTTCTAGAGTAAATTGGATGTTGTTATCAAAACTATTGAGTTCGTCTAGAAAAGTTTCTATTTCACTTTCATCACCCTGCAGAATGGCAAAAATATCATACAACCTTTCAATTTTAAGTTAGGGACATTAATATTAAGAACTAGATTAGTCTCAAAATATTCCAGAAGATTGCTGGGCCTTGAACCAGCCTGACTACCTCATCTCTTGAAAAAGGGTCACAGTTAGGACCTGAAAGTACTCGAGATTAATAGTAATTTGTAAATATTTACAAGTAAACAAGTTATGCACAGGAATCTTGTGGGTTTCTCTTTCCATCTTCAGAAGAAAACTGAAAAAAGTTTTTGTTTGTTTCAATAATAATAATAATAATAATAAATGGAGCAAACTGTAGGTCTTATATTACAAACTTTGGAGGAGGAGGAGGAAGGGGTTACTAGCACCACCTCAAACCTGTCTTCCTCCTTCCCCACCCCCAGTTTGAACTACCTCCGACTTTCCCGGTGGGACTCCCCCTACCCCTTCCTCTCTGGCAACTTGCCTGAGCATTATTATTATTATTATTATTATTATTATTATTAAAGTTTTTCCATGGGAGCTAGTAACCCTTCCTCCTCCTCCTCCAAAGTTTGGTAAGACCAGGGGAAGAGAAAGGGGGTGTAAGGAACCACCCTTCGGTACCCCAAAGACACACCCCCAGCGTTTCAAGGTCATCGTATGGCAGCTGGGGAAGTGGTAACCCCGTTATCGTGAACCGCGTGACTTTGAATTGTTTTAAATAAGTTTTTTTTCCTTTTTTTTTGTTTTCTGATTCAGTAAAATGAAAGGCGTGTTTGGATGTAAGTAGGTGAATAACTGAAGCCGTTTGGCGAATGCCACCATTTGGATGGGATTCTTTGGGTGGCTTGTGACTAATTAAATATATATATATATATATATATATATATATATATATATATATATATATATATATATATATATATATATATATATATATATTTGCATCAAGATCAAGGGCAGGAACACAGAAGCAGATGACACAGTAACCATTTATTCCGACGTTTCATGATTCTTAATCACATCATCAGGAGATCTACGACAATAAAATACATTATATTAATATAAATTAATTAAAAGAGTTATATACAAGACTTTACTTTAAAAACGTAGAGAGCAGGCTAGGAAAATTTACAAAAAATAGAACATAAAAGATAAAATTATCAAGAACAGACAACACTCTCAAACACAGACGCATTTAGAAACAAAATAGCAAAAAACCAGACAACATACTTAAATACAGATGCACTTACAAATCACTGGAGGGTAACCTACCAATCCAGAGGCCAAGAACACACTAAGTATAAAACACACACACACACACACAAAACAAAAAATTTCGAAAAAGGCAGTACAGCAGTTGTTTGACAATTCAGTGAGGGAACTCGTTGTTTAATATTTAGTGTTTCGAGAATAAGCAGTTCTTGAGGACTGCTTGTATAACCAATAATCTTAAAATCTTCATAGTTGATATCAGTTTTGCATTTAATGGTATGGCTGCGTATATTAGAGGATTCTGGGTTAGTTAATCGGCATCCGGTTCTATAACTTATCCCTCTGTGGGAATCGGCCCTCACCTTAAGAAGCCGCCTGGTGGATCCAATATATTTTCCTAAATTACATTTAGGACAATTGTACTCATAGACAACACCAGGCGACATCAAAGGCGGTAGCCGATCCTTAAATCTGAAAAGAGAGCCGATACTTTTTGGGTTCTTAGGAATTAGTTTAAGATCGATGGCCCCAATATATTTTTGGACGATTTTCATGAAATCCCTACGAAAGTTGTCATCATATAAGAAGGGAAAAGTTGCATATAATAGAAGTTTAGGCACATTATAACACTTAGGCTTATTGGAGAATTTTCTATTTAGAAGTTTTTTGAGGATCCTGTAAAAAACATGAGTAGGGAAACAATTATTGGAGAAGTACTGTTGTAAGAAGACGATTTCTTGGTGAAAGAGGACCCAATCCGACGTTAGAGATAAAGCACGATGTATTAAGGTGTAAATAGAGTTAAGTTTAAAATTGATAAAACAAAAGCTATAAAAATTGGACCCCAGACCAGTAAAAGTTTTCTTTCGGAATACAGAGGTATTAAACTTATCATTATCCTTAGTTACGAGTATGTCTAAAAAGGCTAGCTTGGAGTCGTATTCTTTTTCTATGGTAAAAGTGATGTTATGATGATAGGAGTTAGAAAATTCTAGGAAGCGTTCTGCATCGTGGTCTTGTTTAAATAAAATAAAAGTGTCATCAACATATCTGGCATAGAATAGGGGACGATAAGCCAGGGGGCACTCATCGAGTAATTGCTCCTCCAGGGAGCACATGAAGATGTTGGCGAACGTAGGTCCGAGAGGAGAACCCATGGCCATTCCTTCTATTTGTCTGAAAAGCACGCCATTAAAAATAAAGGCCGTGTCCAGCACGGCCAGTTCTAAAAACATCTTGAAATGTGAGCGACTAAAATTATGATACGATGAATCAGGTGTGGGAAAAAGTTTGTCCAAAATGATATCTATGGTTTCTCTAACTGGTATATTGGTGAATAATGACTCCACATCAAAACTTGCCATGAAAAGGTCAGAATCCTGTGGAAGAATGCGTTGTTTAAAATGTTCAGAGTTAGTTACGGTATACTTGTTACTGGTCAGGGACTCCAATAGGGGAACAAGGAATTTGGCCAATTTGTAATTTGGAGTTCTATAAGAGGCCAGGATAGGGCGAAGGGGGACGTCGGGTTTGTGGACTTTGGGTAGACCGTACAAAATTCCAAAAGAAGAGCCTGTAACAAAAAGATCCTGGTATGTGTTCTCGCTAATGATGTTCTCATTCTTAAGGCTACGGAGAAATCTATTGATCTTGTCTTCGGTTCTAAAGATGGTTTGATAATCTGGAAGACCAATTTCTTCGAATTTAGCACGGTCATTTAAGATATGGGTCATTTTGTTGACGTATTCAAATTTGTCTAAGATGACAGTTCCCCTCCCCTTATCAGGCTTCGTAATAATCAAATCATCTCGTTTGGACAGAGTTTTGAGGGTTTAATAATCGTTCTTATTGAAAAAGGGGGCCCAATGTGTTTTTAATTTAGAAAAAGTTTCTTCTAGAAGATCTCTGTCAAAGCAGGCAAATAGTCAAATATCTAGATCTATTCTTGCAGATGTCTTCCCTCTGGTAATTCTGTTGGAATAATCTAGAAGACCAGTTGTGCAGAAAGATGGAACTCACTTTCTTCAAGTATGCTATGTCCCTTGATGGAGACTCTTCTTCTAGAAGATCTCTGTCAAAGCAGGCAAATAGTCAGATATCTAGATCTATTCTTGCAGATGTCTCCCCTCTGGTAATTCTGTTGGAATAATCTAGAAGACTGGCTGTGCAGAAAGAAGGAACTCACTTCCTTCAAGTATGCTATGTCCCTTGATGAAGACTCTTCTTCTAGAAGATCTCTGTCAAAGCGGGCAAATAGTCGGATATCTAGATCTATCCTTGCAGATGTCTCCCCTCTGATAATCCTGTTGGAATAATCTAGAAGACTGGCTGTGCAGAAAGAAGGAGCTAAGTTCCTTCAAGTATGCTATGTCCCTTGATGAAGACTCTTCTTCTAGAAGATCTCTGTCAAAGCAGGCAAATAGTCGGATATCTAGATCTATCCTTGCAGATGTCTCCCCTCTGGTAATTCTGTTGGAATAATCTAGATGACTGGCTGTGCAGAAAGATGGAACTCAGTTCCTTCAAGTATGCTATGTCCCTTGATGAAGACTCTTCTTCTAGAAGATCTCTGTCAAAGCGGGCAAATAGTTGAATATCTAGATCTATTCTTGCAGATGCCTTCCCTCAATTCTGTTGAATAATCTAGAAGAGATGCAGAAAAAGGAACTCATTCAAGTATGCTATGTCCCTTGATGAAGACTCTTCTTCTAGAAGATCTCTGTCAAAGCGGGCAAATAGTCGGATATCTAGATCTATTCTTGCAGATGCCTTCCCTCTGGTAATTCTGTTGGAATAATCTAGAAGACTGGCTGTGCAGAAAAAGGAACTCAGTTCCTTCAAGTATGCTATGTCCCTTGATGAAGACTCTTCTTCTAGAAGATCTCTGTCAAAGCGGGCAAATAGTTGAATATCTAGATCTATTCTTGCAGATGCCTTCCCTCTGGTAATTCTGTTGGAATAATCTAGAAGACTGGCTGTGCAGAAAGAAGGAACTCACTTCCTTCAAGTATGCTATGTCCCTTGATGAAGACTCTTCTTCTAGAAGATCTCTGTCAAAGCGGGCAAATAGGCGGATATCTAGATCTATCCTTGCAGATGTCTCCCCTCTGGTAATTCTGTTGGAATAATCTAGATGACTGGCTGTGCAGAAAGATGGAACTCAGTTCCTTCAAGTATGCTATGTCCCTTGATGAAGACTCTTCTTCTAGAAGATCTCTGTCAAAGCGGGCAAATAGTTGAATATCTAGATCTATTCTTGCAGATGCCTTCCCTCTGGTAATTCTGTTGGAATAATCTAGAAGACTGGCTGTGCAGAAAAAGGAACTCAGTTCCTTCAAGTATGCTATGTCCCTTGATGAAGACTCTTCTTCTAGAAGATCTCTGTCAAAGCGGGCAAATAGTCGGATATCTAGATCTATTCTTGCAGATGTCTCCCCTCTGATAATTCTGTTGGAATAATCTAGAAGACTGGCTGTGCAGAAAGAAGGAACCCACTTCCTTCAAGTATGCTATGTCCGTTGATGAAGACTCTTCTTCTAGAAGATCTCTGTCAAAGCGGGCAAATAGTTGAATATCTAGATCTATTCTTGCAGATGCCTTCCCTCTGGTAATTCTGTTGGAATAATCTAGAAGACTGGCTGTGCAGAAAGAAGGAACTCCCACTTCCTTCAAGTATGCTTGTCCCTTGATGAAGACTCTTCTTCTAGAAGATCTCTGTCAAAGCGGGCAAATAGTTGAATATCTAGATCTATTCTTGCAGATGTCTCCCCTCTGATAATTCTGTTGGAATAATCTAGAAGACTGGCTGTGCAGAAAAAGGAACTCAGTTCCTTCAAGTATGCTATGTCCCTTAATGAAGACTATTCTTCTAGAAGATCTCTGTCAAAGCCGGGCAAAAGTCGGATATCTAGATCTATTCTTGCAGATGTCTCCCCTCTGATAAGAATAATCTAGAAGATATCTAGATCCCTATTCTTCTAGAAGATCTCTTGCAGTCGGATGTCTTCCCTCTGATAATTCTGTTGGAATAATCTAGATGACTGGCTGTGCAGAAAGAAGGAACTCACTTCCTTCAAGTATGCTATGTCCCTTGATGAAGACTCTTCTTCTAGAAGATCTCTGTCAAAGTGGGCAAATAGTCGGATACCTAGATCTATTCTTGCAGATGTCTTCCTTCTGTTAATTCTGTTGGAATAATCTAGAAGACTGGCTGTTCAGAAAGAAGGAACTCAGTCCCTGTAAGTAGGGTGGGGTTTAGGCTATATACAGGGTCGTGGACGAGGAATAATCGTTCAAAGAAGGAACAAGGTTCTTGATCGCTAACGATTCAAGAATATGGAGGTGATGTTCGTGTTGGCTGGTTAGGATAATCTTAAACTCATCATAGTTTATTTTACTTTTGCACAGTTTCATATGTTTTCTAATACTTGATGAGTCAGGATTGGACAACTTGCAGCCAGTGCGAAAGCTAACGCCACCATGTAGCATCACATGTGACTTTAAGCAGTCAGCGTGTGTTTCCCACGCATGTCTGACAATGGCATTGGCAGTAAGTGGATAAATAGACAACACTGGACTCCGTTAAAGGACCAGTTTTTCTTTGTGACGAAACACCACCAATACTTCTTGGGTTCTTCAATATGAGCTGCACGTCAACTGCAGGATAACAATCCGTTAGAATCCTTTTCAGATTTTGTAGGAAAGAGATGTCATGTGTGAATGGAAAACTTATATATGTTAATTTATGTGCTAAGTGTGTGGCAGCAGGAGGGTGAAAGGATTTATCCAATGTTTTGTTAACATATTTTAAAAATATGTTAAGATTCCAATCAGATGTACAGTAAGTGTGATGGCCCTGTGGAGGAGAGTGTACTGGGAATTCATTTTAAAATTATAAAATCACGAACCCAATTCATATGGAATTCAATTATTATTATTATTATTATTATTATTATTATTATTATTATTATTATTATTCAGTGTACTGAATATTTGACCTATAGTTTGACCTCCTATGGTTTGACTTCCTATTGTTTGACCTCCTATGGTTTGACCTCCTATGGTTTGACCTCCTATGGTTTGAACCCCTATAGTTTGAACTCCCATTGTTTGACCTCCTCTTGTTTGACCTTCTATTGTTTGACCTCCTATGGTTTGACCTCCTATAGTTTGACTTATTGTTTGACCTCATAGTTTAACCTCCTATTGTTTGACCTCCTATGTTTTGACCTATTGTTTGACTTCCTATAGCTTGACTTCCTATAGTTTGACCTCCTATCGTTTGACCTCCTATAATTTGACTTCCTATTGTTTGACCTATTGTTTGACCTCCTATGGTTTGACTTCCTATTGTTTGAATTCCTATGGTTTGACCTCCTATGGTTTGACTTCCTATAGTTTGACCTCCTATGGTTTGACCTGTGGTTTGACTTACTGTTTGACCTCCTATGGTTTGACCTCCTATGGTTTGACTTCCTATAGTTTGACCTCCTATGGTTTGACCTGTGGTTTGACTTATTGTTTGACCTCCTATGGTTTGACCTATAGTTCGACCTCCTATGGTTTGACTTCCTATAGTTTGACCTCCTATGGTTTGACTTCCTATTATTTGACCTCCTATAGTTTTACCTCTTATTGTTTGACTTCCTATAGTTTGACCTCCGATAGTTTGACCTCCTATTGCTTGACTTCCTATTGTTTGACCTCCTACAGTTTGACCTCCTATGGTTTGACCTCCTATTGTTTGACCTCCTATGATTTGACCTCCTATAGTTTGACCTCCTATTGTTTGACCTCATAATTTAACCTATTTTTTGACCTCCTACAGTTTGACCTCCTATTGTTTAACCTCCTATGGTTTGACCTCCTATAGTTTAACCTCATAGTTTAACCTATTGTTTGACCTCCTATAGTTTGACCTGTGTTTTGACCTCCTATTGTTTGAACTCCTATAGTCTGACCTCCTATAGTTTGACCTCCTACGGTCTGACCTATTGTTTGACCTCCTACGGTCTGACCTATTGTTTGACCTCCTATAGTTTGACCTCATATAGCCTGACCTTGGGTATGTGAGTAGAGTTGAATAGTGCCCAGATGGGATGTCAAAAGTAATATGAACAAGTAAAAAAGCAATCGAGTTTTCTGTACAGCGTATAATGCTGTATGTAACTCTCAGCCACGGCCCGGTGGTGGCCTGTGTTGTTGGCACCTACAGCAGTGCCAAATGCACGATCACAGCTAACTTTAACCTCAAATCAAATAAAAACTACAGAGGCTAGAGGGCTGCAAATTGGTATGTTGATCGCCCACCCTCCATTCATCAAGCATACCAAATTGCAGCCCTCTAGCCTCCTCAGTAGTTTTATTTTATTTAAGGTTAAAGTTAGTCATCACCGTGCGTCTGGCATCGCTATATGTGCCACTATCGGGCTATGGTTAGAGTTTAATGGGCCGCGGCTCATGCAGCATTATAACGAGACCACTGAAAGATAGATCTGTATTTTCGGTGGTCTTGATTATACGCTGTACAGAAAACTTCGGCGCATTTTTTACTAGTTTTATCTGTATTTCTGTAGCCTCAGTGTCAATATTATAATAATATTTTTATCTATTTGATGTATTTAGAGAAAACTCATTCATTATGAAATCATGAAACATGAAAAAAAAAAAAAAAAAAAAAAAATCTGTGTAAATTGGATCATAATTATTTTCAGCCCAGGATGGAGAGGAATATTCACACATGGCTTTTCTAACTCCCCAGATTTCAAGCCTTCTGTCTCATGCCTTGCTCACGGTGGCTACTACTAGACCCTGGGGCATCATGCCTTGCTCAGGGCGGCTGCCGCTACCAGTCCCTGGGGCATCATGCCTTGCTTACGGTGGCTACTACTTGCCCCTGGGGCATCATGCCTTGCTCACGGTGGCTGCTGCTACTAGCCCCTGGGGCATCATGCCTTGCTTACGGTGGCTACTGCTTGCCCCTGGGGCATCATGCCTTGCTCACGGTGGCTGAGAGAGAGAGAGAGAGAGAGAGAGAGAGAGAGAGAGAAACTTGAAACTTCTAATCTCACAAATCACAACAACAATATCTGTCCCTTTCTCGCCCTGTCTCTGTCACTCCCCTAACAACTAAACTAGTGCCTACACCTCTCTCTCGGCAGTTCTCTCTCTCTCTCTCTCTCTCTCTCTCACTCTCTCTCTCACTGACGAGAGAGAGAGAGAGAGAGAGAGAAAGAGAGAGAAATCTCTACCATTCTCAAGTCAACTTCTGACGGTTGGAATACACAAATCAATACCAAGGTCTTTGATCTCTTACCTACTTCACAATTACCAGGGTTTCTCCAGGTGGCCATTGTCGATGTACTAATTAAAATTCTCTTCCTTCTCGGCTCTTTTGATGCGCACCATCAGCTACTCTTAAAGCTACCTTACCCTTTTTTTTCCCATAAATAAAAAGAACCGCCCTCTCCTCGCATTTATATTTTACCTAATAAAAAAATACGTTTCATTAATTAATTACGCAACTCGATGGAAACGCAAAACCCTCCCGAGAGCAAATATGTAAAGGTGACGGGAATATTGCAAATTGGTAAGAATTGAGTGTTATTGAGAGAAAAAAATTCATCGTTTAATAATGAAGTGATCTGACACTTGGAAGGTAATCAAAAAAAAAAAAAAAAGACGTCACACCAAATGCGTAATAAAGCAAAGGTAAATAAGTTTGTGACTTTTACGTCGGAATGTTAATTAGTAAAAAGGACGCCGCGAAAGTCTAAAATAACATATACTGAACTGGCCGTCTTTCACATTTCTCTGTCGAATCAAAATTAAAGGATATTCAAAATAATAAACAAATTCATAATAACCTCACTGCAATAAAGCCCCATTTAACTGAACTGAATATAGAATTTAGGCCAAAGGCCAAGCAATGGGACCTATGAGGTCATTCAGCGCTGAAACGGAAATTGACAGTAACAGGTTTGAAAGGTGTAACTGAAGGAAAACCTCAAAGCAGTTGCACTAAGAACCAATTGTTAGGAGAGGGTGGAAAGTAAGATGGAAGGAGGAGAATATGAAAGGAGGTACAGTGATAGGAACGAAAGGGGTTGCAGCTAGGGGCCGAAGGCACGCTGCAAAGAACTTTAAGTAATGCCTACAGTGCACCGCATGAGGTGCACTAACAGCACAGCCCACTATACGGGGAATAAAGCTCTATCGAGAATACCAGTGTCCTTCCTGTTACTAATGAAAGCCTTATACCCTCGTTTATGAAAAAACCACTCATGTTTTCTAGGACATATTTGCTACCCCACATTAAACGTTCTCTGGTCACTCAAATTTAAGAACGGATATCCTGAGCCATTACCTACGGAATTATACTTAAATCCAGCTACTTATGAGGGAACAAGAGAATCTATAAAAGCATATAACATTTAATTCCTTGGCGTATAATAAAAATTTTTGACATCCACTAACAACCGAAACATCTTACCACTTAATGATATCAATAACGAAAACAACACGATTCAAAAATTTTCCTCTTACGCATAAAAAAGGAAATAAAATGAAATCGTCAATAATGCTTACATCCGCTACGTAACGTATATAAAGTGTGTTATTGTGATGGTCGATTTCGGAGAATGCTAAATGCTGTATCCGTTCGTTTCCGAGCTACAAATGATTTTACTGATCATTGATCGATAAACGGCGACCATTGATCAATAAACTAAAGCACTGGACGAAGCTAATGAAATTTTAGTTTCTTTAGTAATGTAATGAAAATGAATTTTCCTTGAAAAAACAAAAAAACCATTAAGAAATTCAATATAATGAGGGCTCTCAACAGACCGGGGCAAACTGTTCCACATTTTATTATTATTATTATTATTATTATTATTATTATTATTATTATTATTATTATTATTATTATTATTATTATTATTTACTCAACGTTTTCTAAGAAACAAAGTACAAAGTTCATAAATTATTTTTACTATTAGTATTATTATTATTATTATTATTATTATTATTATTATTATTATTATTATTATTATTATTATCATTATTTATTCAGGTAACAAAGTTTCCTATGAACCAAGTTAAAAAAAAATCACCAATTTACTAAGCACGTTTCCGCAGAAGAGAAACCCGTCTACAAAAAGAGAAATGGGGTGAAATACAGCTGAAAGCAACAAATAAGTAAAGAAAAAACTTGATGTTTACGAAATAAGCAGTGGACCCAGAAACTAGAAACACCACGCAACGGATCAAGGCACTTTAATGAAACATCAAACATAATCATTCACAATGACAATGGAATATCACAAAATTTAAACATTTGTAACAATTCAACTGAATGTTAAACATTCAAAAACAATTTAATGTTGAATTTCAACATCCACAGCAATTAAATGTTCATAACATTTTAACATTCATAGCAGTTAAATATTCATAAGATTTCAACATTCACAACAACCTGATGTTTAAAACACTAACGACACTCATAGCAATTAAATGTTACATTTAAACATCCATAACGATTTAATGTTCATAGCACTTCAATAACAAATTTCCATAACATTTCAACATTCTTTACAGCTTAATATTCCCAACACTTCAAAATTCATAGAAATTAAAAGTTCATATCATTTCAACATTCACCTCGACTTGATGTTCATAACATTTCAACATTTATAACAATTTAAATGTTCATAAAGCTTCAACATTCATAACAATTAAATATTTACGACAAACATTCATAACAACTTAAATGTTCACAACACGTCACCATTCACAGGAAATAGAAGTTCATAACACTGCAACATTGGAAATGTTTTTAATATTAACACGTCAACATTCATACCGTTTTAAATTCATAACAATTAAATGCTCATGACAAACATTCATAAGACCTTAAATGTTCACAACACTTCACCATTCATAGGAAAAGCAAGTTCATAACAATGAAACATTGAAAACGTTTCTGACGTTTCACACTTCAACATTCACAACGTTTTAAAATTCAAAGCACTTCAAAATTCATATCGCTGCCAGAGAGCCTGTTACGCAGTTTTACTGTCAGAGGTCTGATGACGGACCTTTGGTATTATTAAAACTATAAACAAAAAACCTGACTTCACTAATGGTGGAAAGAGGAGGAAATGAATCTTTGAGCACCGACTGGATAATACAAAAGCCTCATCCAATCTCTCTCTCTCTCTCTCTCTCTCTCTCTCTCTCTCTCTCTCTCTCTCTGAGTTACCCAATCGTTCCATGTTTGACTATGGCCGTTGAGAACATTTAACGAAGAAGAAAGAGCAAGTGTTAATAACCATTTATAAATATCAGAAAATATATCACGAGGTTAATATTGATTTTATATACACATAATACATATACCTAAGATATTCATGAAAAACATTTCATTTATGAGAAACTGCTAATGACTCCATTCAAGGAACAAAAATTTTGATATCAATAGTAATTACATACAATCACTGAGGAAATTTCTAGTGTTATTTATACCCAATAATAAAGATCTCACTTATGATTAATGAATAATTTTATTTTCCAAATTTTAGACAGGGCAGGCTCGAGAAATAAAGACCACTTGAAGTAGACTTGAACTTCAATAAAGCAATTTTAGCCTAAGCAAATAATAATAATAATAATAATAATAATAATAATAATAATAATAATAATAATAATAATAATAATAATAATAATAATAATAATAATAATAATAAACGCTACTGCTGCCACCTTCCCGTTACGCAGGCATCAACTCTAAAAAGTGCAGTGAAACTTGAACAGAAAGCTATTTTAACATATACGTCACAAAGCCAGTGAACATCACCACAAGAAACACGGTTCGACTGTGCACACGAGCGTGCGTGTGCGTGTGTGTGTGTGAGAGAGAGAGAGAGAGAGAGAGAGAGAGAGAGAGAGAGAGAGAGAGAGAGAGAGAGAGAGAGAGAGAGAGTTTTCGAAAGATATGCGAGCACAAACGTCATAAAATGATTTCAATATTTCCAGAGCAGTTAGATACAATGTAGTGTTGAAAACTTACTTCTAAGCAACAAATACAAAAGGCACGGACCCACTGAGGCCGGATTACCCATCAGCCCTCCAGAAACCATACATCTCGGGGGTAACCTTACAAGCTCGGCGTAACGGCAAGGCCTCAAGTTTCGCACGGAAGAAAGAATAACGTGTAATATTTTCGTGTATATATTTATGAACCACAGAAATGTCTTTGCTTGACCATATACCAGTCATTTAAATGTCTTTATAACTGCGAGTCTATACCCCGAAGTGCGGAAAAATAATGAAAATATGAACTAATGTAGTCAACAACAAAATCAGCACAAATGCATAAATGGTATATAAAGATTCGCACTGAAGAAAGAATAACATGTAATATTTTCATGTATGTATATGAACGACAAAAATGTCTTTGCCAGACCACACATCAGTCACTGAAATATATTTATAAAAATTCCAGTCTATGTCGCGAATTGCAGAGAAATAAAAAATATGAACTGAAGTACTCAGCAAAAAAACCTGCACACCTGCATAAACGCTATGTTCTCTTCCTATTGCCAAAGAAAAAAAAATCCCAAGACATGGAACATAATAATAAACATGACAGAAAGAAACGGGTTCCCTTCCATTCTCTCTCGATACAAAATACGTTTCCGCCACCCCTCCCACCCATTTTCCGCCATACCAGCTTCATTTCCTTCACCCACACCTGTCATATTTCCCCTTCAATGGTGGCACGGGGTGGGAGATAGTTATTATAACAGAGAGAGATGCCGGCGATGCCAAGACGGTGCCAGGCCACACCAGAGGCTGGGGTCGAAGGACACCATGGGAGCCCATCAAAAGTTCGGCGTTATGGACGGTCGCGGGTTAAAATGCTGACAGAACTTCCCAATAATCGATGCAGGTGAGCGCACTGGAGAGTGACAGACGGCGGCTCCTTCTTCATTGTTTATTTGTGCGTGTGTGTTTTGTTTCTGCGTCACACACACACACACACACACACACAGAAAGTCCTCTACAATTTACCTGCCACTTACACTTCTCCCTTAAATAGTTAATTAAACAACAGTAACAACTCTCTGGTTATAATATAAGAATAATTCTCTGGTCATTATGTAAGAATTAGAGATGCATTTATTCCCATGGACGACCTTCAGCCCTCACTTTTCTCTCACGGCTTTGTTTCCTTCTATCAACAAGCTTCGGAATTTTGTCGTCTTTTGAACATCCCCAAAAAAAAAAAAAAAAACTCACTAAAAATTAGGTTCCCTTGAGTTCAGTTTAGCCCGTTTTCCTCCCATTTTTTTTTTTTTTTACCTAATCACAGAAGCTGCCTCCCCACTGTCCTCAACATTTCTAAAAACATTAAAATAAAAATACGTCTAATAAATAACTGAACTCGTCAACATACTCAATATATCGCATAGTGTACGCAGTTACAATCATTTATCAGAGCAATGTCATTTTACTATTATAAGCATTACAGCTGATAAAAAAAACCTCGTGTTTATACGAACAACTAAAACATAAAATAGGAAATAGGTGAATCTGGAATAAGGAAGATAACCAGAGCACGCATCAGCGAAAAACATGAATGAAAAAAAAAAAAAACACCAAGATAAATGAAAACGATTCCAGATTTTGCGAACACAAAAAAAAAGAAAAATTAAAACCTTGGAAATACAGGAACCAGAAGACAAGCGAGAGTCAAAAGCAATGGTAACAAAGGTTTCGGAAATGCCTTATCCTTATGCAGAATCCTGCCGTTCGGGGCGAAATATCTTCAAAGGATATTTTACACATCCTTCGGATTAAGAGGCGGATGTGCGTTCAAAGCCTCTCTCATGAATGAATAAATGATTCGGTTATATCCCACTTATATCTTCTTCCCCTTAGGACGCTCGTCTAAGGCTTCTTTAGGGGATATGCCACGCCCTTATAACTTCCTCTCCTTTTAATTTTCTGGAAAGAAAATTATTGTGCAGGCTTTCTCTGTCCGTCCGCGCTCATTTCTGTCTGAGCTTTTTCTGTCTGCCCTGAGATCTTAAAAACTACTGAGGCTAGAGGGCTGCAAACTGGTGTGTTAATCATCCACCCTCCAATCATCAAACATACCAAATTGCAGCCCTCTAGCCTCAGAAGTTTTTATTCTATTTAATATTAAAATTAAGCATAATCGTGTGTCTGGCAACGATATATGCCTGGCAACCACCGGGCCGTGGTTAAAGTTTCATGGGCCGCGGCTCATACAGCATTATACCGTGACCCCCGAAAGATATATCTATTTTCGGCGGCCTTGATTATATGGTGTACAGAAAACTCGATTGCGCCGATGTTTTTATTTACTTGCTTCTTGTTCCCTTCGGGCCTGCGCTGTAATAGGATACAAGGATACCCACCCCTTTGGCCTTTACTCCGGAAAAAAAAAAAAGTATATGTCCAACGCTTTTGATCTACCCAATTTTCCTCCACTAAACTAGGCATCCATACGCGGAATGACCTGCCCTTCCCGACGGCCTCCCACATATACAAAAGGAAAACGTTAGTAAAATTCCAAATGAACTTCCTGGCCGACAACAAATCGCTAGGAGGAAAATGAACAGAGGCATCAGGAAGTATTCAGAGAGAGAGAGAGAGAGAGAGAGAGAGAGAGAGAGAGAGAGAGAGAGAGAGAGAGAGAGAGAGAGAGAGAGAAGGAAAGTTCATTAGCTTGATCTACCATTCCAGAACAAGGCTGCAATTAGGGCACTCGGAATTACAAAGTGATAATTGAAACAGCCAGGTAGTTTATACACTCGGCTTCCATTACACAAGAACTCGCACTGAAGTTTGCCTGCAGAGCGAGACTCCTCCTCCTCCTCCTCCTCCTCCTCCTGCTGCTGCACGCAAGCAGATGATCTAATTTGTCACTGCATGAATTACGGCTAGCTCACAAGTTCGTAAGTTATCAAAAGCACACTTTGGTAGAATCACAAAAGGCTAACAAAAGGAAAATACGAAAATTGGGAGACTAACGAAACGAAACATCTTCGTTTAAATGTGAGAATAAAAAAAGATATATATATATATATATATATATATATATATATATATATATATATATATATATATATATATATATATGTGTGTGTGTGTGTGTGTATACATATATATGCAGATATAAAACCTACTTTCTAAATATAAGAAAAGTATACACATTTGGTTAAGTAGCATATTTTTCAAATTCCACAGATCACCAACTTAGTTACGAGACCTTTCATATACACACAGGTGCCGCCGACACTGAAAAAATTAAATAACTTCATCTCGGCAACTTAACATAAACACACAACACACACACACACACACACACACACACACACACACACGCACACGCACAGCATGAAGGCATTAATAAACTCCCCTTCTTTAGGTCATGATAAACCTGTCTTAACCAGAGGTGGTTTGGGAAACATTTCAAGATACAGAGAAAAGAGATTGTAATTAACTCGCATAAAAGAGGAGTCTTGAGCCTTTTAGAATCTTCCAACAAACTTTAACGGTCTGGAGCACGCAGCAGTGAGTCATAATGAGGCTGCCAAATGAGTACTACGGGCAAGGTCTATGCCCAAATTAGTACTAACGGCCAGGTCTATGCCCAAATTAGTACTACGGGCCAGGTCTATGCCAAAATTAGTACTAAGGGCCGGTCTATGCCCAAATTAGTACTACGGGCCCGGTCTATGCCCAAATTAGTAGCCCGGTCTATGCCCAAATTAGTACACCGGGCCAGGTCTATACCCAAATTAGTACCAAGGGCATGGTCTATGCCCAAATTAGTACTACGGGCCCGGTCTATGCCAATCCTGTTATGTTACTTATTTATCTAATTAAGATATCCTATATTGTCGATCTTTTTGACCCCAAACTTTACAAACATTTTCAGAAATGACATAAGCCTAACTTGTTTGACCCAAGTGACAAGGGAAGCACGGGCGCTTACTACGACGCGAGCTTCCAAAATGACATAAAGTATGTTTACTCAAAAAGCTGGAAAAAAGCTAGATACGACTCAGGAAATAAAATCATTTCAGACCTCCGATAAAATGACCATTTATTGCAGCTTATATGCCTTTGCGTTTGATGTATATATCAATTCTGGTTGCACAACAAATACTACTGAATTATGCCAGTTCTGGACACTACATTCCATTAATTGTTCATAACTCCATTCCAACAGCTAACTTCAATATGCACCCGACTTTCCAAATACTATTTTAATAAATAATTTGGCTTCACAAAAAATGATACGCTCATATTCATGGAATTACGTAAATTACTGCTTCCATTTTAGTGTTTCCCCTAAACAGTATAAATAAGACAGCCAATTCTGCAGTGCTAAATGCTTCATGAGTTATTTACCCAATCATATCTTCTACGCATCTAAAAATTTATAATAAATAAATAAATAAATAAATAAATAAATTATATATATATATATATATATATATATATATATATATATATATATATATATATATATACATATACATATATACATATATAAATATTATTCTAAATACTTTTACACATATATATATATACAAATATATTCTAAATATTTATATATATATATACATATATATATATATATATGTTTATATATCTTTACAGGTTGATAGATAAATACATACAGATATATAATGCTTACCTTCACGTCGAGGTTGGCTTCCCGCATCCGTTGTATACATTCCTGAATTCCCTGTAACTGCCGAATATTTTCATCTGAAATAAAAAAAAAATAAGTATAAATAGAATGTTCATTTTTCCAAAAATTACAATAAAAAATATAACCTACTGGCTACCTCATATCACAAAATATGAAATAATAAACACCAGGAGTGACTTAATTACAAAAAGCATTAATTTACATGTAATGATTCAACCTAGCGCTACTGAAAATTACATTAATTTCATATCAGTTCAAAAATTAACGGCCCAGTGTCAGAAGTAGATTTGTAAGTCAATTTAAAATCATGACGGAAAAGGATGAGAAGTAATATCTCTGTGCCTTGAAGGAATTCTTGGTTACTATTCGCTGTCGATGGCCACAGCCATTGTGCCGCCAGCTAATAGCATGAAATCAGTCAATTCAGTCGCTCAGTATTCCACTAAAGCGATATAAAAACCATCTTACACCCATCGAGGGCAACCGTTATATTAAATACAACTGGCATGTCAGGTCATAAAGGCCTGGTACGGACCCTTTACCATCTTTCAAACGGGAGGTGAATAACAAACAACTGAATTTAACTTAATTAAAAATACGTGATCAAACTGGTTTGCACTAAACAAACAGGTTTACTGACAAAAACAGACCATTCTGCATAAATGGGTACATACTTCACCGCGCTAGACTGTGAAATAGGAATGTTACCCTAAATTGCTATCGGGTTTATAAAAGATAAAGCAAAATCGGTGCCAAATTAACGTGATATATTGCATACAGCTAAAGTTTCAATGGCGCAAAATGCCACGAAAGCTTATTGTAATAGTAATAAGTCGGGCGACAATGCGTCATAAAGGAGACTTTGTCATCAGTATCACTGATATAATATGTCGAATCTAAAAAGAAAAAAAAAAGACCATTTCCCCTATTCTCCAGTTTAAATACAAGAATTACATAACGCAATTAGATAAACGGAAATGGTAATAAAGTAAAACTAAAAAGAAATAACAAAAATATAATTCTCGATTAAACATGAAAAGTGATCAACACTCAAGAAAAGAAATTTGTAATTCTTCCTCTACGATGATGCAAATTGTATTAATTAACATTTTCAAACAGATCATGATCAGAAAAAATGAACGTTGTATACCAGCTGAAATAAAGTTATATATAAAATATATTTTTATATAGTATATATATTTATAAAAGAAATTTGTTAAGGACGACAGTCGAAAAGGGCCCTCGCAGCATTCTTTCGTGGTTTTTTTGTCTTTATTTATATTCATCACGTTCCATATTTTCGTTAAGTTATGTACATACATACATACTGTATATATACTGTGTGTGTATATATATATATATATATATATATATATATATATATATATATATATATATATATATATATATATATATATATATATATATATATATATATATATATATATATATATATATATATATAAAAATATATAAACAAGACTTTCGCGACAAACTCAACAGAGCAACACTAAAAGGTCCATTCACTGTGTGACACTCGACGTCCGACAGAATATTTCTCCGACAATCAAACGGCTGCAAATGCATCTTGCGCTTTCTTCTTCTCCTCCCGTTAGAAAAGTTGGACTCGCTGTTTGCACAAGCAAAAGCATTCAGTCAAGTGGAAAGTAGGTGGGTACACAGCCAACCTGCTTGCAAGCACTTTATCATTTTCTGAAATGTAGCAAACATTGCCGGGGCACGCGAAGGAGGAGGCTGAAATTCGGAGATAAAATGGGTCGGTGCAGTGACGTCAATCGGGCCTATCAATAAAATCAGAGACAGGGAAACGCAATTTGCCTCCAGTTAATGCTATTAGAACGTCTTGCGCAACAGACAGAGCGTCCAGGTATAAAAAAAGTATATATATAATTTTATTAAGCATTATATGTTTTGCTGCTTATTTTTGTACATAGACATCGTATTTACTGGTGGATTTACCTTCACAGACACACACACGCACATGCACACACACACACACACACACACGGGGGGAGATAGAGAGAGAGAGAGAGAGAGAGAGAGAGAGAGAGAGAGAGAGAGAGAGAGAGAGAGGCAGAGATAATCGATTCAATGTTCTTAATAATAATTTATTAATTAGGGATTCTGTTCAAAGGAAGACTGCTGTGTAATAAAATATAATAATAATAAAATAATAATATTTTAATAATAATAATTTTAATAATAATAATATTAATAATAATAATAATAATAATAAATTTTCTTTTTAAATTTTTGCTCATATGTAAAAAAAAATCCCAAAAATTCGTTCACTAAACAAAATAAGTTTATTAAAACTTTACTACATTTGAAACATCATTATACATACTACTGTTTACACTTTAAAGTCAAATCCTTTATATAAAGGGAAACAGAGCAGTGAAATTACCACGAATTCAACGAAAAAAGTAATAAGATCGTCTCATAAATAAGAAAGCTCTAGCTTCAACACTCGACGTGTTTCTCTCTCTCTCTCTCTCTCTCTCTCTCTCTCTCTCTCTTTGTGCTTTAACGTGCTCTCTCCCGCCTCTTTCTCTCTCTCTCTCTCTCTCTCTCTCTCTCTCTCTCTCTCTCTCTCTCTCTCTCTCTCTCAGAGTTTGTGCTTTAACGTGCTCTGTCCCGCCTCCTTTTCTTTTCTCTCTCTCTCTCTCTCTCTCTCTCTCTCTCTCTCTCTCTCTCTCTCTCTCTCTCTCTCTCTCTCTCTACAATCTTGACTGTATCATCAGCAATCTCACGAAATCTGCGCTTCGCTACTTATGGCGATAAGCCTGTTATCAGTTAATGGACAAGTTAATGACATTATCCCACATTTCAAGGCGAAGCTATAGCTGATCTTTCGCTTGTCTCGCTTACCTTTTACATAAAAAAAAACTATTTAGAACTACTAACGTGAACATTTTGCAATATACATCATCCATATCCACGGTTGCCATAAGAGTGGAATTCTTAAAACGAACGAAGTAATTACATGACATCTAAAATCTAACGGAAAAACGCCTTTCTTTTCTTCACATGAACGCCAAACAAAGCACCAACTTAAACCTTTCTGTAACCTACGTACAACTCGATGGTAATGCCTTTGCTCAGCTTTAAGTTATCGACAACTCAAGACCTGAATTATTAAAAGACTGGTAAAGTACCTTATGTTTATACTCGCGTGACACCACCTTAAAGAACAATTTGACATGAACTTCAGTACCAATTTAACAAACTGGTTGGTTAATGACTTTTGTGAAGACGCACGGCTTGAGTTTTGCATCAACTGAAAAATATGGCAAATTGGTTAACCAAGATGTCGGAATGAAATGGAAAGGAATATAAAGATTTAGGCCAAAGGTCAAGAACTGGGATTTATGAGGTTATTCAACTCCGAAAGGGAAATTGAGAGTGAAATGTTTTAAAGGCGTCATAAGAAGAAAATCTCGCAGTTGCCTATAAAACAATATTGCGAGGAGAGGGTGGCAAGTATGTTGGAAAAGAGAGAACATGAACGGAGTTACAGTAAGAGGAATGAAAGGGGTTGCAGCTAGTGGCAGAAGGGACGCTGCAAAGAACCTTAAGCCTAATGTGCGCCGCATGTGGTGCACTGGTGGCACTACCCGCTTACAAGGTAATCAAGATGATTTACGATGAAATAAAACCTATCCAAGTAACAGCCTTTGAGTGGACGTCATAAATTCCTTTTAATACAACCATAATTCCTTTGAGTTCTATATTAGAAGACAAGTCCATTGATTCCTTAGGTGTTATGGCTCTCTCTATCTTTTTTTTAATTCTTTACAAAGGCAGAAGCTCAATAAATATTTTTTTCTTCGATTTTTCAATTACATTTACATTAGATATAAAAAGTACGAGTATTTTTTCTTAAGGCTCTTTTACGAATACGAATTTGCTTATTTGTTCATAAACGTCTTAAAGGAGAAGATACAGTACTAACTGCGTCTTGATAAAAATATGGGAATATATATACAGTAGATCAACACGAAAATTAATGATTTTTCCATATTACTCTCATATGGAAAAAGGAAGTGGTCCTACCTTCAGGCTCGAAAATTTATAGAAGATAAAGAGAAGGAATTATTTTCTGTACTTCATTACAAAGTTATGTATGATTTACAACAAAACAAAACAACAACAACAACAATAACAATAATAATAATAATAATAATAATAATAATAATAATAATAATAATAATAATAATAATAATAATAATCTCTTAGGAATTATTATCCATAATTTTAAGGGTTACTCCTTTATATATTTCTGAAAATCTTCAACAACTGTAAACTGAAAACACACACACACACACACACACAGATACGCTCTCAAACACAAAAGCGGCTTACATTTCAAGCAACAATAGTAGACTGGGAGTCTTTAACAAACTATTTCAAAATGAGAATCAAAAAGATGTACTTTTAAATGATAACGCTTTTAGAGCGAATAAACTTTCATCTATTCACCCACCCAAAATTAATAATAATAATAATAATAATAATAATAATAATAATAATAATAATAATAATAATAAAAGCTTAGGGTATCAACAAAACTCATATCTGGGGGGTACGAGAGAGAGAGAGAGAGAGAGAGAGAGAGAGAGAGAGAGAGAGAGAGAGAGAGAGAGAGAGAGAGAGAGATGATTAAAAAGACTGGGCGTCATCCGGCACAGAAAATACGATTCCGGAAGAGAACTGCAAGCGACAAGTGATTGTCGAATCGCAAAAGGGTATTACGATCAAAGACAATCAGGATTTCTTCTGAGATGGATATTTACTGCCTGTCTTGTTTTACCTACGAGAGAGAGAGAGAGAGAGAGAGAGAGAGAGAGAGAGAGAGAGAGAGAGAGAGTGTGTGTGTGTGTGTGTGTGTGTGTGTGTGTGTGTGTGTGTGTGTGTTCATTGGAGAATGTGAAAAGTAAACAGAAAATTCAGGTGGCTAACTATAACTTATTATTAATGGTAGTCAAGCTGCCCATCATTTGAGGATTTATGAGCTAAGCCTCTGTTTCCCCTAATACTTATGGGCTGCTTGCTACAGAATAGGTTGTCAAATTAACTCGTCCACGTGGTTCGACTTCCAATGGCTCCCTTACAGATTTTTTTTTTCTTGATTTCATTCGCCAACATCTAGACAACTTATTCTACCAACCACAAACAAGAAATAGGTACAATTAAACAAAGAAATTCGACACCTGTATGTTGAAAGCAGCTCGGATCCGAAAACCAGTTTAATTTTCACTACGTTCAAGCCATCAGGAGTTCGATATTTAACTAATATCTCTATTAAACCAGTAAAAACTTCGGCGCAATCGAGTTCTCTGTACAGCCGCTTATTATTATTATTAAAACAATTTAACCAGACCAGCCGCTACAGCGAATAATCAAGGCCACCGACAACAGATCTATCTTTCGGTGGTCTCGGTATGATACTGTATGAGCCGCGGCCCATGAAACTTCAACCACGGCCCGATCGTGGCCTGTCTTATATCGCTGCCTGAAGCACGATTATGGCTAACTTTAACCTTGAACAAAATAAACACCATTGAGGCTAAAGTGCTGCAATTTGGTATGTTTGATGATTTAAGATCTGAGGGCGGACAGAAAAAGTGCGGACAAAAAAAAGTGCGGACGGACAGACAAAGCCAGCACGATTGTTTTCTTTTAGAGGAAACTAAAAAAAAAAAATAAAAAAAAACTGATTCCGATGTTCATAAAACACCATGCATAAATGATCAGCAAACTTTTCGTTCTAATGTCAGATTTCGGTCATAAATTGGAATGTGGCTGGGCTGTTATTCAAGAGAAAATGCCTGTGCTAAAGGGCGATCCTGGGATTCCGCCATCATCAATCAAACCAAGCACATGAATATATATCAGCGGCCCACTGGAAACCAGACTACACAAACAAGTTAATTTTACGAACCGTTCTCAAGAAACCGT
>NC_089777.1:23834036-23836536 GCF_040412425.1 Macrobrachium rosenbergii | reverse complement strand
CCCATTATGATTCCCAGTCAGCGGATATTCTGATAAATGACCATCTCTCGCCCGACCATCAAAGACATGAGGCGACAAAAAGGAAGCGACTTTTTCTAAGTAATTTATTGCGCTCGGCGTCCAAAACTTTTCTCATATTTTTCGGGATGAAATGAGGATATTCCTGCCGGAGTTTCGACGAGAAATTTAAAATGCCCCACTCGTCTGGGTGTCATTACTTTTACCCTGCATTCTGTATATGTATATGTATGTGTGCATATAGACACATACACATATATACTGTAATTATATATGTATATGCATATATAATGGCCATTTAATAAAAAAATATTTACAGAAAGGCCTTCATTAAAGTGAATGACTTTATTATTCTAAATATAAAATTTTATGAAGGTCTATGTTGTATGTATGTATGTATGATGTATGTATGAATGTATATGTGTATATATATACATATATATATATATATATATATATATATATATATATATATATATATATAGCTGCCATAATTTAATCAAACAAATAATTTTTATAGTAATGCCTACACTATAGTAAAACACTTTATTCTAAATGCGCAATTTTATGAACGATCTACGATTTCAAAAAAAAAAAAAAAAAAAAAAAAAAAGCGTGCAACTTTAAAAAGAATACACACTGCTCGAACAATATAAAATAAAAAAAACCGTGAAATTTACACAAAAATAAGAGAAACAGAGACGGGGGAGAGAAAACTGACATTTTCAAACACCAAGCCTAAATTAAACATGGCAAAGACCTGACTCTGGAACCTGGATGCTGAACAATGTCAATCTCACTCCGATGCAAAGCTGAGAGAAAAAAAAAGGTAATTCTTAAACCTACTGTTGCCATGGCAAGGGAGAGAGAGAGAGAGAGAGAGAGAGAGAGAGAGTATTCGAATATTTTCACTAAGCGGAGTAAACAAAGTTCCACCGATAATTTTCTTCAGATTTACATGCAACTTCACTTCGTGGAAAGGTTGCGCCCCCACCCCACACCCCACACACACACACACACACACGCACACACACACAAAACCCTGTCCCTGTTTCAAAGGTGTTGCTTTTAAGCGTTGAGCTGTTCTGAATGGTTTTAGCAACGCGAGATTCTGAATCGTTTCTCAGTCGCGCAAGGGTTTGTACAAGGATACATTTTAGTTTCAATAACTTTCAGTCCTCTAAAATGATCGAATCAGTTATTATTATTATTATTATTATTATTATTATTATTATTATTATTATTACAAAAATCAGTTATTAGAAAGAGAAAACTCTATGTAAATTAAAAATGCACCTACGAGTCTGAAAGAGGTTCTACTAGCTGTATATTTATTATTATTATTATTATTATTATTATTATTATTATTATTATTATTATTATTATTATTATTATTCAGAAGACGAACCCTATTCATATGGAACAAGCCCATAGGGCCCATATACCTTCACTACCCACGAAAATAATCTAACGTACAGACCCTATCTTTTTTTTTTCAGAGGCCGACGAAAAGTGAACAACCTAATGCCCATACCCAAGCAAGGCCCAATAGAAAAATAAAGAAGGGAAAAAGATCTGACATAACGAATGTTAAAGAACGGAAAGAAGCAGAGAAGAGACCTCGAATGCTCCGTAACGCTGAGTAACTGAAGCGTAAAATCCGAGATTTATAGATTTTCACTGCGTGAACGGAGAAACTGGTCCCTGTAATGAAGAACTTCTTCCGGTCATGTATTTTGCAATAATCTATCGAGCCGGGGTAAAGGATCTTTAATGTTGCACTAATAAAGATTCAACCTTTTCAAGGTTACTGTCACAACGAATATAATACTGTTGTGATGTTTGTATATCTCAATGTTCAGTCACTTTACTCTTGTCCCTTTCAAAATGAGATACTTGTTATATTCAAAAACAAAATAATATCAATGTTCATATATCTCAATTTCCAGTCATTCTACTCTTGTCTCTTTAAAAATGAGAAACTCGTTTCCATCGACTTAGTTCATTTTCTCTTAATACAAGTTTATTCTGTGTACTTACTCTTAAAACAACGCTTACTTAAACTTCCTCCCCATTCTCCTGATTAAAGAACATTCTCCCATTCTTCCTATTCTTTATACAGTAGTCTCCATAAGCCTTCCATAAGCTATGCTCAGAATCCTCCCTCTCACGGCCTACTTTTCTCTCTGAACAATTTCTCCCTTATTGAGCCTCCCTCTCACGGCCTACTTTTCTCTCTGAACAATTTCTCCCTTATCAGTCACCGCTACCAATTGCAAGTGTACTGAAAAATCTGTTCCTTTCGAAGCACCTTCTATAGGCTTCAATGGGTCTGCATCGAAGGAGTGACATTTCACAGGAGTGACATAAAAAAGGAGTAACGTATTAAAGGAGTAACATTTTATTGGAGTGACAAAGTAACCAAAAATTATACAAATTATTAAGATTTTATTTTTAAAAAACTAGAACCACTGAACTGTTA
>NC_089777.1:23811536-23829036 GCF_040412425.1 Macrobrachium rosenbergii | reverse complement strand
AACTGCAATAAATTAGTAATCAGTATCTAACATTTGTTGTTTTCAACGGAAATTGTAATAATTAGTAATCAGTATTTAAATTTCTTATTAGCAAAAGAAACTGCAATAATAATTAGTAATCACTACTTAACAGTTCTTGTTATTTCAACATAAATCGTACTAACAATTTTAGTAATTTTGCGAGAGGACAATTTCAATCAATTCATTTTAAGTGAGCCCTCTTGACATTAAAAGTTTAATTATACAGGAACACATTTCATACTGACCCCAGGACAACATAAAACACTTTATTATTGTTGTTCATTTAGAAAAAAATACGAGTAAAAAATTATACGCCAGAATAAAGATATGGAAAAATTTGCATATTGAAAATAATGCTGAAGTCTTCTAAATTTATGAGAATTGTGAATAATCATTAATATCCTATTTATTTCCTTCAATACACTTAAAATTCGAGAAGGGCTTTTGCTTCAATTGACCATCAGTTGCGTATACAATACTTACTAAAACTGAGAAAGATTTAGAAACAAATGTAACCTACAATTTTGGAAAAGCGTTGGACAGCTAATTCAATGGTCGGTGGTTCAAATCCCCATTAACGAGATTCCGTCAGCATAAAGGCTGCAGTTTTCCAAAGTTTAAACGGGGGCGAAATGTGAGGTTCAGTTAAAGCACTATACCAATTTACTTTTTTTTTTTTTTTACTTTTTTCCGTCCATCTTTATGTTATTAGCTTTTTTACCTTGTTCCAGACGTGCTGGAGAGAGAGAGAGAGAGAGAGAGAGAGAGAGAGAGAGAGAGAGAGAGAGAGAGAGAGAGTGGTGAGAGAGGAGGAGGAGGGGAGGAGGAGGAGGAGGAGGAATACATTATACAAAAGTACCTTCAACGTAACCTAGTTAATGGAGACATGCGGAAAGGTTTATGAGTTCGGGTAATGGATTTCCCCACAGCAGAGACGGGAAAAATGTCATTTGAAATGGTAAAGGACCTCTCGACTAAACATAAGAAGAAAATATAAGCGTCCAAAATTCTGTCTACATACACATTACTATAAAATAAGGAGAGAGAGAGAGAGAGAGAGAGAGAGAGAGAGAGAGAGAGAAATAATGGTACATTAACAAGCAGCTTTTTTCGACCTACTATTTATTTATTGAATCTTACACTGAGAATTTTTCCATAATTTGGGAAGCATTTCTTACGCTATTGGAATTGGATTATCAAATTTAGGCCAAAGGCCAAGCACTGGGACCTATGAGGCCATTCAGCACTGAAAGGAAAATGAAGAGTAAAAAGGTTTTAAAAGTGTAACAGGGGGGAGAGAAACCTTGCTGCTGCTCTATGAAGCAATTGTTAGGAGAGGGTGGAAAGTAACATGGAAGATAATATGAACAGAGGTACAGTAAAAGGAATGAAAGGGGTTGCACAGCTGGGGCAGAAGGGACGCTGCTAGGAACCCTGCGTAATGCCTACGGTGTAAAGCGTGAGGTGTACTGGTGGCACCACACCCCTACGAGGTTCTTACGCTAGTCTCTCACCAGAACGGCGATCTCTTAGTTTTTGGACAAATAAAAATGTGCATTCTCAATCACTAAAAAAATAACTGCAAACAAATACCAAACATTCTCTTTTCCCAATATTTGGCGACTCGTAGTACTGTAAAAACTATTGTTTTTTTTTTTTTTTACAAACTTTAACAACAAAAACATTTTTAATGAAACTTGAAAGGCAATTAGCCAAACACGACGAAACTACGGTTTTTACATCAGAAATCAACAAAATCACTAAATAATTACGTGTAATCATGTTCTGCTTGACCCTTTTTTTCACCCGTCGAAACGGACAGTGGTTTTATTGACAAATGACACCGCAATATGTTTGCTAAGAGCACTGTAGTGCCTTCTATCATTTTTAGTATAAAATAAATAATGAAGTCATATATATACACATATAAACATATAAATAATACATACACACACACATACACACACACATATATATATATATATATATATATATATATATATATATATATATATATATATATATATATATATATATTTCTGACTCACATCAGGAACGAACCTCGGTCTCCCAGAGTGACAGGCCAGGGCGGTACCGACTGACCTACCAAGGCCATAAGTAAGGCAGTCGGTAGCGCCTTAGCCTGTCACTCCAGAGACAGGGTCGTTCCTGATGTGAGTTTGAAATTCACTTCTGTGCAACACTTGCTCATTTTTCATTATTTTCATATACAGTATATACATAAATATATATATAATATACATATACATATATATATATTATATATTATATAGATAAATTCTTACATAGCCTTGGTTCCATATTTTGGCGTTTGATGGGCTCCTTATACTTGACATACATACATATATATATATATATAAATATAAATATGATTTCAGAACAACATACATATATGACTTTAACAGGTAAAACAACATATTTCCTTAAATAAAATTAAGAATTCTGACCACTCCCACAACTAAGGCTTCACAAGGTGAATAACAAAAATGGTCTTAATTCCCTGACCGAGAAGCCCAAGGACCCATCCACACACGCAGAAAGACAATCCCTCCGGGACACATCCCGTAAAATTACGACACAATATCCCCAAAACGACGCTTTCCGAAGACTCCCGGGGACATTCAACGTTGATTCAATTATCGACAGTCCGGCGGCTGCGGTTTTCTTAAAGTCTTGGTTATTCCGGAGAGAGAATCCCAATGTGAATGCCAGCAGGCTAACATCGCCTTCCGTCCGAAACACGAAAAATAAGAGAGCAACGCGTCTCTCTCTCTCTCTCTCTCTCTCTCTCTCTCTCTCTCTCTCTCTCTCTCTTTGATGGGAGATAACAGGAAACTTCTCTTCCTTCTGCCAAAAGACATTTTATTCGAAGACAACTGAAACGGTAACTTTAATGCCTTGATGAGATCTAGGTTGGATCAAAGTAAGAAAAGATGGAAGATTACAGGAACACGAAAAAGAAATAGAAAAAATAAAGAAACGAAATGTGCCCTGATCATACCCAGCCTGGATCAAAACAAGAAAAGACGGAATATTACAGGAACAAAAATAAGAAATAGAAAGAATCGAAAATTTACGTATAAGAAGAGTAGCAACCACCGACCAAGGTAGCTCAGAAATAATCACCTCCATTGAGCTATTGTGTAAAAGGGTAGGCTGGCGGGTGTTACAAACCGGATGAGAAAGGAGGGAAAAAGAAGAGAAAATATCAAAGCCATCTGGCCTCTTTACAAACATCACTTCACTATCTAACTCATAATAACTTTCTTCTACTGACTTTCAACTACTAAAAAGAACAAGAAAGCTTCCCCTACTTCTGCCCATTCAAGGAATTAAATTAAATTTTATCCATTGTAAGTAATAAATCCATTTCTTTCTTTCGCCAAGTCCATTCAAGGAAATACATTGCGTTATCTTCTGTCTCTTAAATAAAAAAAAAAATCCTTTCCTTGTGCCTATTAGAGGAAAAATATTTCTTTTCGGAGAATATTTCCTTCTGCCCAATACAAGAAAAACATCTCCAATAAAAGGAAAAATATTTCTTTTTCTTCTTTCTGTCAGGGTGGGGAAATATATATGTTTTCCCTTCCTTTAGCTAAAAGAATGACGTAGCATATTATTTTGTCAATTACGGGAAAATCATTTCGCTTTATACTGTCAATTCAAGTAAAAACATTTGGTTTTCTTCCGTCAGGTCAAACGTTTCAGGTGTGGATGCAGAATGCGTCAAGAGTTTACCTACGACATATGGCAAAAAATAAGCAATTAAAAACAACGCATTTTCATCGTGAAAAACCTTAATACATGATTTTACACGTATATATAAACACTAAAGTACTAGCTCCGCCAACTATGAAAATACACAGTTGATGTAAACATTCAAATGTGATTTACTTTTCTGCGCAACAGGGAGAAAAATAATTTTTTATCTTTCACGATATCCTTGACGTCCAGAACGAAAAATAATAACAATATTGATAAGTAATCATAAACTACAACTTTCTACTCACACGGGAGATCTGGCGTGGGCATCCATGGGTCACAATGACAACAAATCCATGGGTGACAATAACAACAAATCTATGGGTCACAGTAGCATCAAACGCGGTCGTTATCTATATGCGAAAAAATCAGTCACAAGCTTTTAAAAATGAATTCCGTTTTCCTGGAAGCGATTGAACGTATGATACACACTACTTACAAAGTTCACAATTCCTAAAATTACTCCCATCACTTTTCTTATCCTAAAATAACGCCTTGTCGTGTAATGCCTGTGTTGTTCATTACATAGGAACATCGCAAAAATTCACCTATTATAATATTCTCTCACCCCCCCCCAAAATATATATAACCCTGATCGCATATTCTTGTTTCACATTCACCTCCCCTCTCCCACCAATATATATAATACAGTATATATATATATAATTATATATATATATATATATATATATATATATATATATATATATACTTATATATGTATATATATATACATACACACACATGATATACATATATATATATATGTATGTACATATGATATACATATAATACACATACACACACACATGTACACACACACAGATACACACACACACACACACACATATATATATATATATATATATATATATATATATATATATATATATATATATATATATATATATATATATATGTATGTATATTTACTAACGCACATCTTCACTGCGCAGTTACAAATATCCTAAAATTTAAGACCATTCCTCTTTATACAACACACTCACATTCCACAAAAGTGTTTGTTTATTTACGCGGCGGTATTTCATACCTAGACATTAAGGTTCTGAAAGTGTATACACCACATCAAAGCTAACGGGAGCGACTTTGAAAGAAACGACAAGCATTCATCTCACATTATACGGGAAACGAAACCGACTTCTTTTACAAAGCTTGACAAAGGTATTCTGCATTCTATAGAGAATTTCAAATGTAGCACAAGACTGCACGTTGAAATATTAAAGAGTAAGCACATAAATGTTAGGTCTTACACAAAATAAAAAAAGAGGTAAAAAATACGCCGAAGTTTCCTCGGCGCAATCGAATTTTCTTTACAGTGTATAATGCTGTATGAAACTCTCAGCCGGCCTGTGTTGTTGTGGTGCCAGACGCAGGATCATAGCCAACTTTAACCTTAAACAAAATAAAAACTGCCGCGGCTAGAGGGCTGCAATTTGGTATGTTTGATGATTGGAGGGTGGACAATCAAAATACCAATTTGCAGCCCTCTAGCCTCAGTATTTTTTAAGATCTGAAGGCGGACAGAAAAAGTTTGGACAGAAAAAAGCCCGGACGGACAAACAAAGCCTTCTTTTACAGAAAACTAATAAGATTGATAAAAGAAGAATTTTCTGTATCAATGCGGCAAAACTAAATCTTAAATGTGTAAAATATTAAGAAAACATTTTAATTTCTCCTCATAAGAAGTGATAGTCGATTAAACGGGTTTGTTTTTAGTCAGATGCCAAGATTATAAACCTGCCAAGAAAGGAAGTACGGTACAACGAATAGAATTCCCCTCTATAGATGAGACCGCAAGGAGAGATATAAATTAATTAAAAGCACAAATAACTGAAAAGACATTTCTGCAGCCTGTGAAACGTTCGTGGAGAAGAGAAGTGGTTGAATTACCTGCGTTATTTTTAATACAAAAATCTCTCTCTCTCTCTCTCTCTCTCTCTCTCTCTCTCTCTCTCTCTCTCTCTCTCTCTCTCGTACTTATATTAACGTCGAAATGAGCTCCTTTACGTTGCTTTCACTTCCTATTCAACGCCATTTACCGTGACTAATATGACATGGCAGAAGTTTCTAAAGGGAACTGGAAGTCGTTAATGAAGTTAAGATTATGACAGCTCAGATATGATAAAAATGCAACAAATATTGAGAGAGAGAGAGAGAGAGAGAGAGAGAGAGAGAGAGAGAGAGAGAGAGAGAGAGAGAGAGAGAGAGATATGAGGTGGCCTACTTCACGATGAATTATCGAATGTTGAAACTAGCTTTGTAGTAATTACTATCAATACTTTGTTGTTTGTTGTGATGAAGAAACCTTAGGAAATTACATTAACGTCAAGCCAAGTCTTTGTTCATCAATACAATAGTAAATTCATTCATACATACAAACATACATATGTATAATTTATATATGTGTGTGTGTGTGTGTTTCTGTGTGAAAATATATGTAAGTAAAAAACGAGAAAATTCAATATTCCAGTATTCAACAGCGAACGGCATTAAATTTGCCGCTCCGCTGTCACGGCATCTGGTTTTATGAATTTAACCAAAGTAGAGGGGGCCTCAAAAATTCTACATCGTTTGAATTTGCATACCAAATGTCAGCCGAACAGTTACAGAGTCCCAGAAGACATTTTTTTACCGACGCCGGTACCTGGCTGTCTTCAAAACGGAATTGCGATACAATGCAATAACTCCAACATAGGCATAAATCAAATAAATTCACATGGAAAATTATCAATCCTTATTTCTTTTGTACTGTACATAGTGTGCATATATATATATATATATATATATATATATATATATATATATATATATATATATATATATATATATATGTATGTATGTATGTATGTCTCTCTCTCTCTCTCTCTCTCTCTCTCTCTCTCTCTACATATTTATATATATTACATTTATATATTGTATTTATATCCCCTTCAATTATGGCATGACAGCTAAAACCAGAATTGAAATTATGTCAGACCTTTCTCCAAGATCACTAGGTTCTTCTTACTGGTTACCATCGTGCCCCTTGCTAACTGACATTTCTGACTGACTGATGCTTTCTTTTTCATGTCATGTCCAAACCATCTCAGTGCTCGAGATAGGTAACTGTTTTCCGCCCTATGAACACCCCTTTTATCAAAAGCTTCTATTACAAAGTACAGCAAAAATAAATTTCCCATAGCAAAGTTTTAAAAAACATTTTTAAATCATGGAAAATCCTTGATAAAAAAAATATGGATTTTTATAGAAAAAAAAAATCAATTTAATAAAAGTCTACGAAATAAACTGCCCAATAGTGCCTGTGTTCTGAGCTCTGGCAGACAACAGATATTTTTGAAACAATTTTTATTTTCCATGGATTCAAAGCATTGCTTTACAAATGTGGGAGAGGAATTTGTAAAGCAATACGTTGTACTTCGTATGGGGACACGAAAAGACATGAAACATCTTTAAAACAACTGCAATTTTTATATCCATATGTCGATCCTCTGCTTTTCGTCTGAATATACACAACGTACGATGATCAGAAAGCGGGAGCCAACCAAATAATTTACAGTCACCGAGGGGAAATTCAAAGTGATTTCTTTACTCGAAAAATATTACCTGGTTGATTCATGCCTTGGCGTCAGGGCAACATAAGCCATTGTAACCGAAAAATTGCGTCACACACACACACATATATATTACACACACACACACTACATATAATATATATGCACTCACTGCAGCCCTTCAAATCATATGGGTTCGAATCCCACCAGGCCGGGAGAATTTCCTTTTTTTTTATTTTTTCTTTCCAGAATCCAAGGTTTCCAAAAGAAAACGTTTCAAAAAAATAAAGCACTACAGAATAAGGAATTTAAGAGGTCATAGTGCTATTACAATAAATACCTATTATACCTTACAGAAAATCCCTCCCATAAATACCCTAAATAAAAAATCTTAATGCAATCAAGCGAAACCGAAGACGGGCAGCCGCAAGAGGAGTCGCGAAAACCACATAGCATACCTAAGGCATACCTAAGACGGGTCGAGGAGAGTATTAAGAGGAAATTTACACAGAGAGCAATTGGCGCCACGGTGCCGTCTGGCACCGATGCCAAGGTCAGAAGCTACGGACTTCCACAGCGGCGAAATAAAAATCCATATTCGCATCCCCCCCTCCGAGTTTTTTGTTTTGTATTATTAACTGGGCTGCAGGATTTTTTCAAGTGAGTTATGGCAATGTTTTGTGACTCTCTCTCTCTCTCTCTCTCTCTCTCTCTCTCTCTCTCTCTCTCTCTCTCTCTCTCTCTCTCTCTCTAGGTAGATTACGAATTTTTTTATTAAGTAATTACCGCACTTTGTCATTTGGATCACAGAATCTTATTCACTTGTAATTTATTAGCCTCTTGTTATTCAAGCCGGTTACTATGCCTTTTATATTTTTTTTTTTACAACGCGTTTTCTATACTATGCCTTTTATTTTTTGTTAAATGGGTTACCACGTCAATTTCTCTTTAAGTGGGTTACCAAGCCTATTTTTTTTCTTTTTTTAAAGTGCGTTGCAGCTGTCGTTTAAAATGAGTTATCACAACTTTTGTCCTTATTTTCAATTTTCACGCGAAATTTTTATTTTTTGTTTGCTAAACAATTTTATTTTATTGCGCTAACCTTCAGGCCATTAAACCGGACGACCTGAGGGTAAAATGTGCCTGAAATATAAACAAATTAATGGGTTACAAATAAAACGAACAAAGAAAAGTCACTGTAAAGATAAAGCTTGAAAAATAAAACATAAAATAAGCAGGTTTTATGTATTTATAAACATAAATACTCAATTTGGCCACATCTCAAAATGATATAGGATAATAGAAAAAAATAAATAAATATAGAACACTCCCAAAACTTTGTCAGTTTCGAGAATCAGATCCTGGTCCAAATTACCCCAAGAAATCTCATCAATGAACCCTTGGCCCATGACCAACCTCTCCAGAGAAATCCATAAAAAGAGTTGATGTTCAGTTTTGGTGGGATCCAAACGAGTGAACGAACACTAAATAAATAAGTATAAAAATTTAAATTTTTATTTATTTATCTATTTACCACCATCTTTCGTGCGAAGTTATGAAAAAGATGTTAAGAAAACACAAGAACGAAAGTATTTATCATGAGTCATAATGGCAATCAATAAACGTCAAAAATTTTCCCCCCCGTCGGCAAAATGCACGAAAACATTTCCCTTCAATAAAATTACCATCAGTAGATTAAAAAAATATATTTTGGGTTAACTTTATGAATTTCTCATAAAATTTTCAATAAAACTCCGAAACTAAACTTTGGGTTGATATGACTGACTCCAGAAATAAACATGAAGTCGAACTTGTGGTAAAATCGTAAAAAACTTGAACCTATCTAAATTCTCAAAAGCCATACCGTCAACTCTACCGCTGTAAACTGTAGCGAAATAAATTCTGTCAATTAAAACTGCCAAAGACCTCACTCAAAATAACTATAATACTACAAGCAGCGATCATGAATTACAAAGAGTTTACAAATTAAAAGTATTATTTTTGTTTGCAAATAAACTCTCCGCAAACTGGAAAAGAGATACATTTCATTCCATAACAGAAGAAACATACAAAACTATATCACTATTCAAACGATAATTCATTTCCTTTTCGTATCTATTGCGCAACGAATAAGCAAAAGTATATTTTTTTAAAAGAGAAGTCCGTCGGAAAGGGCAAACTAACTCTAGGGAAGAAAAAATGGGAGCGGAATACTAACCCGTCTCTTCAATCATTCCCTATCTAACTCAAAAAAATAAAGAAGTGGAAACCCCGTGAAATCATTATCAGCATTTGGCAACATGTTCGTTCACTGGAGGCCCCAGGTAACCCAGTCTTCATAACCGATTGATCCCTTTCAAACAGATTGATGATTACAACTCCGTCGGTAAGGTTTAGACGAGATTTAAGCACCGAGCACTTGTTGTCAAACGCAATAATTATAATGACTATATATCGCTGAATAATCACTTCATTGGAAAACGTATAACGGTGTCTGTTTGAACAACGTTATGCTGAAATTTATAATTATATATTTACATGTACACAAAATATGTAATCCTACGTGTACTGATGAATATAATTATATACACAAACATACATGCATACACGAACAATATATATATATATATATATATATATATATATATATATATATATATATATACATATACATAAATACATAAATACATACATACATACATATATTTATTATATATATATATATATATATATATATATATATATATAAATTATATATATACATATATATATACATATATATATACACACACACATATACAGTATATACGCACATGTACTGTACATACTGTATATATATAATTACACAATTTTGCCTCTTGATTTATTTATGCATCCTGTGCACGAGTTCAAAACCAAATATACATACGTACACACGCATGAAAAAAAAATACACGAAAAGTAACCAAATAAAAAGACAAGAGTAACGGGTAATAATTAAGGTAAAAAAAACTAGTGAGTGGAGGTAGAAAAAATGGGTTGGAAAGTGACCTGGAAAAATAAGGTTGGACGGGAAGCGAAAGTCCATCAATGCCTCCGTCTACTTTAATCACGCACAATCACAGACCTACATCACTCCACAACACAGGCTCTCCAAAGCGAAATGAGACTCCAGGCTGGTAGCTTTACAACACACACCCACACACAATATATATATATATATATATATATATATATATATATATATATATATATATATATATATATATATTTTTTTATACATCTGTAAATACTTATACAAACACATACAGACACACACACACACACATATATATATATATATACACACACGTTTATTATATATATATATATATTGTATATGTATATTTTTTATGTATAATTATATACTTTTTGCCATGCTACCATTCCAAAAGTGGTACATTCACAGATTAAGTGTAAAATACAGGCTAGCTTAGCTTATCAACTGTGTGGGACTGCTGTTCCACATAGATGCTGTGAGCTATAAGGCATCTACAAAATATAGAAGTGCAGGTTACACAACTTACTTAACAGTCTTTGCTTTTTAACAGAAAGCCAGAAACCCAAAGGTCCGATTAAAAGGTCCGATTAAACTGAGGTGCTACAATATATATACATACTATATATATATATATATATATATATATATATATATATATATATATATATATATATATATATATGTATATATATATATATATATATATATATATATATATATATATATATATATATATATATATATATATATATATATCTGCGGTTTTCAAACTCCAGAGGCAATCAACTCCAAGCGAAGACTTGCCGACGTCCAGTCAGGGCAAGCCTTTCTGACCACTCACCCCTATGCAGGCATTCAGGAGGAGGATATCTCGGTCTGAGCTTCGATAAGGAAATCGATGTTACTGGGTCAGGCCTTTCCTTCTCGACTTTACCTCGTATTACCTATATTCTTCATGGCATGTGAACACATTTGCCCCAATGCTGACCTCAGCAGTGAATGTGGTCCCTGCTGGTGTTTAGTCGACTGCAATAGTTGGCAGCTCCTTGTGGAGAAGGGCGGTACACACACACACACACACACACACACACACACACACACACACACACACACACACACACACACACACACACACATATATATATATATATATATATATATATATATATATATATATATATATATATATTTGTATGTTACATTCGTGTACAAGTACCTAGTAAAAGGTATCACTTTTCCAAAGTTAAAAATAAGCAAAAGATACGGGTCATATAACACTAGCGGAAAAAACTTCCACCAGCTGAAAGAATTCCCGACACAAAATATTGAAAAAAAAAAAAAAGTTGCTAAAACTAAATAACGTCGAAGCGAGTCACTTTGGAAAGAATTTCAATCACGAGGCTAAAATAGATTATACTAGTTACTCTCTTGATTTCCAATAAATTGCCCCCCGCTCACTCACACGACTGAAAATATTTATGTATATAAAATACACACAAACACAGCAATGCAATCACCCGGGCTAAATAAATCATACTAATAAATTTATATGCTGTTAAAATAGACAATGCATACACACACATAGAAAAACCCTTTGGTTTTAGATTAAACTGGCCAGCAAGCACAACATATATATATACAGTATGTACGTATATATATATCCATGCATACCTTGGTTATCCACTGCAATATGTATATGTATGTGTGTATGTATATATGTATATATATATATATATATATATATATATATATATATATATATATATATATATATATATATATATATATATTGTATCTGTTCCACTACCATCTCACTATAATAAAAGCGATGTATAGAAAAAAAAATTAACCAAGTTAAACATATTTCTCACGTAAAACTTTATTAATAATAAAAGCACAAAAAAGCGCATGCACGAATGAAAGCAATACGTATGCACGCCCTATGAAGACGCATAAACAAAAGAGAACAGTCCTCGCTACCTATCGAGCACACCAAAGGCTCTTATGGGAGAACATCCTCTTTTTAAGATTCAGTTTTCGTGTTATTCCGGGATTCGCTTCCCGTTTTTCACCGGGCTGGGGGCAATAAAGCTCTCTTTCCCCTCACGGACACACACACACACACACACACACACACACATCGAGCTCATTTGGCCCTTAGCCATCATTTAAAGAGGAACTCCCTAAAACTCACACGAAGGTTCAATCCCATATCAGTGTGACACCGCACACAAAACGTTTGCAAAACAATGGGTGCTTGAAAAAGCCGGTTTTTCTTCTTCTCCATTATCAATAATAATTTTACTATAACCGTAATTGCAAATACTCGCGTGGAAAGTTTCCTCTCCATAATTAACAATAATAATTTTACTATAAACGTGGAAAGGACTAAAATACGATATATTTGTCGTAAGAGCTTTCACCGATCACAATGCCACTGTGAGATACATTGGAAAATAAAGAAAGAGGAATTACATTAGAATACACAAGAAAATAATGACAAAAAATATATAACTATAAAGGGCAGATACACCTTCACATTGAATTTTTAATCGCATTATAACGACAACTAATTAGAAAACGCCACTCTTCTTTTTACTGTAATTAATTGCATGAGAGATTTTGACTGGTGATGTTCAAATACCTGCAGGGGCACAGATCTTTACATTTTATTAAATTATTCTCTGGAAAATCACAAACCACTGAAGCATCGCCAGGGGCCTTTCGCTTTATCAGTACGTTACAAGAAAGTCTCAAATTCCCGTAAAGAACATTCACAAATTACTCTTATTCAAAATAAAATTTGACCAGAAGCGGGCTAATTGTAGGGCTTCCAAAAGCAAACCTAGAAGAAGAAAAAAAATGGCAATTCAACTCGACATCCTAAGAATCAACTGACGGAACAAATTCCATAAAGGAGTACATTGCAATCCCCCCTCCAACACACACACACACACACACACACACACACACACACACACGCACACACACACACACACTTCCCATAAAAAAAAGGACGTGCGAAGTAAGAGCTATGTTCCAATACAGAAGACACGGCGCACACTGCAGTGGCCTTTTATTTCTCCCGAGAGGGAAAATCCGCCAGTCAAAAGACAGCTGCTCGATTGCTTAGGTGTTCGTGGGGGAATACAAAAGGCAGGGCACTAAAGCTGACCACTTCCCAGGCCTCTCGGTAACAGCAGGCAATTCTCGACGACGATATTGAACACGGTACCAAAATTCTAAAGGAAAGGAAACTTTGTAATGCTGATAATAGAAGTATTGGAGAAATAATAAAGATACAGTGGCAAAAATCTTAAGGGAAAGAAGCTTTGTAACGATGATAATAAAAATATGGGAGAAATGATGAAGATAAACTTAATGTGGTGAAATGAAAAGCAAATCAGTCATCATATCGAGCAGAACGCCAAAAAAATAAAAGAAAAAAGGATATTTATGTGATACCATCTCTTGTCAGAGGAGATATAAAAACAACCTACTATTAAACTTCCTAATATCAAGTTAACTACAAATCCGGATGGTCAAAGCACAGAAAAGGCGAAAAAAAAAATGACGAGAATGCTGTCTGTTATTAAGACAAATATGAAAAATACATATCTTGAAGTTTGTGAGGTCCAATAACAACAATGCATATATATATATATATATATATATATATATATATATATATATATATATATATATATATATATATATATAGAGAGAGAGAGAGAGAGAGAGAGAGAGAGAGAGAGAGAGAGAGAGAGGGCCTCGGCAAGAAGTGGAGTTGTGCAATAATAAAGCTAATCCCATTACCTGAGGGTCTCTCATTATCACATGCCGTGGAATTTCTCTTAAAGGGGCTGGTTACTTCACCTGCCTGCCACACGTGGATCCATCATTCTGCGCAATTTCGACACAATTAAGGATAACATAATTGCACGTCCAAATTATTGTACCAACTCGAAGAGATTTCGGTAATTGAGGTGCCAGATATAAAAATGGCAACTAATGCGTTAGACGTTCATTTTTGTGATTAAGAGTGAAAAGCAAAAAATTATAAGGCTCACAAAATATAAATGTTGGGCGATCCAGTGTTCGCGAACTTTGCTCTAAATATATTCATGTTTGAAGAAAGAAAAAACGTCATTTATACGTTCATACACACTTGTATACGGCTACACTTATGCATGTAAAATGTAAATCTAATTACACAAGCACGCAATAAATACAATGCATGTAGAATTATACGGGATAAACATATTAACGTAAATAAATTTTCAAACGTTCTGAGATCACGAAAAAACTTTTACGACATGACTTTTATTCTTTAGAATCAAACCTGTCCCCATTTTTTCTGACGCAGAGGACAAGGGGAAGGAAAACTAATGAGCTTTACCAGCCCAGGCTCGAACACAACATAAAAAGAAAAAAAATGGCATAAAAGAGAATAAAGAAGAATCCAGAAAGAACTGATATCTACAAGTCTGACCTTTTAAGGTCAAAGGGCTAGGGTCACTTAAATTGATCCCAGTGGGAAAATAGGAGGCAGCAACGAGGCCAATTTTTACTAATGAAAACTACAACTTTTGATATCCTATCAGAAACTTTGTGATACCGATCTTTCAATGGGGCCAAAAGTTTATTTTGTTGAGAAGAAAATAACAATTTAAGACAGAAAGGCATATGACCAGAAAAATGTCGATAAATAATTAATACGCATAAAACAGGGACAAAAAGATAAAAAGAAAATAAAGCAGAACTTGTAACATCTTTACTAGGTAGAAGAAGAGAGAGAGAGAGAGAGAGAGAGAGAGAGAGAGAGAGAGAGAGAGAGAGAGAGAGAACAAAGCAGGTTCGCTGATTTCCCAAGGACAGCTGGAAATAAAGGTGTCCTCCCAGCACCCTATTTCGTGGGGCGAAATTGTCTACGCAGCGCAACAACAAAGCCAAGTCCTACGACGCAGATATAATAGCTGGCCACAAGAATACGTGGGATATAGAAGAAGAAGAACACATTCCTTCCTGAATGAGACGCCATTAATTGATTCTGGTAAAGCTTACACATCCCGTCAAAGGAAAACATATTATGACGGTTCAGCAGAATGCCAAGATGCTGAACGGGTTATCTTGTGCGGTGCTGATAATGCGTTATTATTATTATTATTATTATTATTATTATTATTAAAATGTATAGCAGTTGTTAAGAAGCAAGCAAAAAGTCCAATAACCTGCTAAGCAATCTTTACGAAATACAGTGACACTGGCGTGAAAGAGGAAAAAAAAAAAAAAACGAAAAAACACAAACATTAGCGAAGTATAGTAGAATGTGTTTGTAAATATCAAATGAACAAGAAGAAAACTTAGTAATTTTTTTTTACATTAAATCTGTTACACAAACACATACAGGGTACGTTATTTTCATGTAAAAAAACATTACAAAAGTATAATACAATTTAACTTTAAATAGCCGATGAACAAAAATAAAACTTAGTATACTTTTTATAGCAAATCTTTCACACAATTACTTACAGGGTACGTTAATTTCATATAAGCGTAGCACCTGGGTACTTTCGGTCGTGCAGCGCTAGAGACAATGAAAAGAGTGCACAGGGGTGATTGGAAAGCGAGATAAAAGAGATCGGGAACATAAAGGCGATGAAGTACAGAGATCTAAAGGCGGAGTAGAATCCAGATGAAAAGACGTGATATGAACAGATCTAACGTCAAATGGAATTTAAAAATGTAAGAGTGCTTTCAACGGTATATGAAAATTCAATACACTACATCCCCTTCCTTACTTACTACCTTACGTAAATACGACTGGAAAAAATTGGAATGAAAACCAAATAAAAAATATTCAACCTTGACAACTATTCGACATCCCGGAGAAACTGGGTCATATGCGTGTTGGATGCGCTGAGAGAGAGAGAGAGAGAGAGAGAGAGAGAGAGAGAGAGAGAGAGAGAGAGAGAGAGAGAAAACACGTCGCTTCTTCCCTATGTAGCAATCCTCTTTTTACATCATACTGAGCTAGAAATAAACCTTTATTAAAAATACAAAACCCTTCACACTGAAATATCAATACATGATTTCGTCTGTATTTCTGAGTTTGTACATGCAAAAACTTTGTTTAAACTGCATTCTTTGGTTAACACTTACAATAGAATATGTTAACAACTTTTACAGTAAAAGATCTACGAATAGAAAATAGTTCAGATAGTATAAAATTTGAATTTGCAAAAAGAAACTACGAATAAAGGAAAAATAGTAAGATGTTCTTGAAGCAGTCTTCGGCTACCATATATTCCAATAAGGCTGGTTTTCTTATAGGATAACTATCTACTAAAGGGATTCAGAGCCGATGAAACACGGTTTTCGGCAACACCTTTTATCAAAGCATCAGATAGTAACTGCATATTTTATAACCCTACCTAATTTTTGCAAGTATTATTTAGTACCTAAGTTCGCTAGTTTTGATATTTATAGACGCCGATGCCGGAACCGAGAAAAATTACAGGATCCTAAAACCAGATTATGGATAAGCCTCATGACGTCATGTTGTGACGTAAACAAATATGAGTGAGGCTCCGCCATCCAGAGGTAGTATAAGTCACTAACAGGTGAATTATATGCCAACACAGTCTGGCTCCAACAAATTCGATATTGGCCAGCAGGATATAAAAAACAAGACTGCATGCCACAAAAGACTGGCAAGATTAACAGCGTGAATAGGTAACGATAGTTACTTGGCAACACTCATCTCTTTGCTGCAGTTAATAGAACGCTAAAACTTGAGTAAAACAAAACGGATTGTTTTTGTATTCCTGCTCTAAATAGATGTAGATCTAACAAATGAGCTATAGACTGATTCATTATGTGGATGAATTACATTCATTGAATTATTTTAAAGTAGAAACAATACAAATATCAAGAAAATGGAAGAATATTCCCAACAATAGTTGTGATGAAGCCCCACGTAATAATAATAATAATAGTAATAATAATTATCATGATAATAACTAGGGTCCACAATAATATAGTTGTTAAAGGTCGAGCCTTTTTCGTATTATTGTGGACCCTCTAGAACATTTATGAACTCTCG
>NC_089777.1:23801536-23806536 GCF_040412425.1 Macrobrachium rosenbergii | reverse complement strand
TAAATAGAACCGAATTTTCCAAGAAGGCTTCGAACTGAACAATACACATTTGCCGATAAATTTCCTTTACAACGCAATATACACTGTATCTGAAACTGAATAGAACTCTACATACACTACAACAATTACAATACTCTAATTCAAGATTTAATGAAAAAATAACAAACAAAATCCAATCCATGTCTTACTCGTTATCTAACAGACACGTCCAAAAACGAATCTTTGAACACCATGAAGACCAAACAATGTTGAAAACATCCCACATTCGGCAATGTAGATGCATACTTATCAAATGGCTCAAAACCCAGTTTGTGACAAGTATAATACATGCACAATCAATCCACCGGATGGGTATGCATAAAACTACTGCACCTTGATTTCGAAAACAATTCAGTGCATATTATGAACCGTTTATTGAAGCCATTTATCATGGGATGATCCCATTGCGTTAAGACTAATGACAATAGCCAATACCAATTTACGGACGCACCTGGTCAGCTTTATCTCTCTCTCTCTCTCTCTCTCTCTCTCTCTCTCTCTCTCTCTCTCTCTCTCTCTCTCTCTCTCTCAGCAGTAGACAGTGACTTTTATAGGTCAAAGTCTCTCGGCTTTTCTACAGTAAAACCAAAGTACTTTCAGTTCCACTTTCTCTCTCTCTCTCTCTCTCTCTCTCTCTCTCTCTCTCTCTCTCTCTCTCTCTCTCTCTCTCTCTCTCTCTCTCTCAGCAGCAGACGGTGACTTTTATAGGTCAAAGTCTCTCTCCTTTTCTACACTAAAACGAAAGTACTTTCAGTTCCACTTCCTCTCTCTCTCTCTCTCTCTCTCTCTCTCTCTCTCTCTCTCTCTCTCTCTCTCTCTCTCTCTCTCTCTCTCTCTCTCTCTCTCTCTCACAGTAAAAAGAAAGACTTTTAGGTTCCAGTCTCTACTTTTCTCTAAAACTCTCTCTCTCTCTCTTCTGTTCCTCTCTCTCCTCCTCTCTCTCTCTCTCTCTCAGCAGTAAAAGGAGAGACTATTATAGGTCAAATTCTCTCTCACTACATTTCTGCAGTAAAACGAAAGTATTTTCATCTCTCTCTCTCTCTCTCGTAATAGCCTGTGAGCAAAAATGGACAAACAGCATACATGGATTCTACTAATAGCCAGTACTCAAAGTTTCAATTCCACAGACAACTCTAGCAAAAAAAAAAAAAAAAAAAAAAAAAAAAAGTCCAAAATATCTAACCTTGTTCCATGTACCTTAAAATATTGCTCACTCTGCCGACTGAGCAGGTCACTTACTCAGCGCTGACCTCCCATCCAATAAAGTCTCCTCACAGATTAAAACGGAGCTTATACATATGAAATCCATTGTTGTTAAATTCAGGTCCCGGCTATTAAGGCCATCCCACTCACCCCATAAAACTACATCAAAAAAGATGAAGTCTCAGAGAGAGAGAGAGAGAGAGAGAGAGAGAGAGAGAGAGAGAGAGAGAGAGAGAGAGAGAGGGGGGGTCCTGAAATCAGGAGAGGGGACAGATGAGGACTGAATAGTTTCATGACATCTTCAAAACGAGAAAACTGGAGGAATAGTTCACTATCATTTCGAGGCTATTCAAATAATATATCAAAGGAGGAGGAGGAGGAGGAGGACTAGCTCCCTACACTCGACGGTAGAGGAAGGGGAAGAGCCCCTTCCTTTCTTAACATTCGCAAGAGAGAGAGAGTGAGGATGAGAAGTAATCCCTAGCATCTTAGGGGAAGGAAGACGTTGGGTGTGCAGTAGACTAACTCTCACACATCAAAGTTAATAAATAGTAGGTATCTAACAAGAAAAGGGCCGAAATAGATGAGGACTAGCTCTTGGCGTTTAGGGAGAAAAGGTAACAAGCTCCCTAGAACAGGGGAGGGGCGGACAAGTTTCCCTGCATTTGGGGAAAGGTAACTACAATAGATTGTCAGCACTGGATAAAGGGTAACTCAATCCATTAGAAAGAGGTAAAAATGGAGGAATGCCTCCCTAAATTCGGGGATATGGAGGACGAGCTCCCTGACTTCCGGTAAGGGGGGGGGGACTAGCACCCCAACTTCGAAGGAAATAAATGAGAACCAGCTCCCCAACTCCGAAAAAAGTAAATGCGAGCTAATATCTCCCTTACTTCGAAAAAAAATACATGGGAACTAGCTCTCTAACATCGAAAAAAATAAATGGGAACTAGCTCTCCAACTTCAAAAAAAAAAATTAATGGGAACTACCTCTCCTACTTCGAAAAAAATAAATGGTAACTAACTCCCCAACTTCGAAAAAATAAATGGGAACTAGCTCTCCTACTTCGAAAAAAATAGATGGGAAGTAGCTTTCCTAATTCGGAAAACTAGTTCTCCTACTTGGAAAAAAATAAATGGGAACTAGCTCTCCAATTTAATAAAAAAAATAAATGAGAACTACCTCTCCAACTTCGAAAAAAATAAATGTTAACTATCTCTCCAACTTCAAAAAAATAAATGTTAACTAGCCCTCCAACTTCAAAAAAATAAATGGGAACTAGCTCCCCTACTTCGAAAAAAATAAATGGGAACTAGCTCCCCAGCTTCCAAAAAAATTAATGGTAACTAACTCCCAAACTTCGAAAAAAATAAATGGGATCTACCTCTCCAACTTCGAAAAAAATAAATGGGAACCAGCTATCCGTCTTCACGAAAGGGCCGGGGGGGGCTAGCTCATGACATTGAGCTCCCCTACACCGTAGGAGAGAGGGAGTGTGTCCCTGTCTTCTCCCCTTTTGTCTCCTCTGCATGTGGGTTGAGCGAACCAGAAGAACGGAGGTTATCAGAGGCAAATCATAAATTCTTCGGAGACGATAAGCCTAAAAGATGCGCCCTTTTAAAGGGGGACGTTTACATGACAAAAGACCCCCTTTGGATCACTCGAAAAAATAATCTGAGTTCTGTGGGATTAAAGGGGAGAGAAATAAAGAAGAAAAATACATCACGTAAGGGACGAGGGTAATTTTTTTTCAAGATATTGAGAGAGAGAGAGAGAGAGAGAGAGAGAGAGAGAGAGAGAGAGAGAGATCACGTAAGGGATCGTTGAAATTTTACAGATGTTCAGAGAGAGAGAGAGAGAGAGAGAGAGAGAGAGAGAGAGAGAGAGAGAGAGAGAGAGATCACGTAAAGGAACGAGGATAATTTTTTTACAGAAGGAACGAGAGAGATAAGAGAGAGAGAGAGAGAGAGAGAGAGAAAGAGAGAGAGAATCACGTAGCGTCGTAGAGGAACGAAGGTAAATTTTTAAGAGACACTGTGTGTGAGAGAGAGAGAGAGAGAGAGAGAGAGAGAGAGAGAGAGAGAGAGAGAGAGAGAGAGAGAGAGAGAGAGAGTTACATAACCACAGACAACAAGAGGGACTTCTACTTGGGTATATTTCCTTTCATAGCCAGATTTGTTAGTTTTCTTTTCCGTTACGGAATTCCAGCTTTTTTAATTACGACAAAATAAAATTCGAAAACATTTTTCCTCATTAAAATATCTATCTCGAACCTTTTATCATGGAATACTTTATTAGGAGTTCATTTCTTGAAAGATTCCTTTGACACTGACTACAACAAGGTACATAAAAATAGAATCAATAGGAATTTAACAACGATGTCTCCGTGAAAGAGTTGATGCTTAGTAAAATATCTACTCCTGATATACTTATTATTATTATTATTATTATTATTATTATTATTATTATTACTAGCTGAAAAGCCAAAAAACGAGGTTTCTTCAGCGAGGTCCTATAAAATGCTGAATTACATAATCTACTGAACATGTATTTAGCTAAGCCCAAGTCGGTATATTTGGATCTGCGTTTATTTGCGAGGTAGATAGAGAGACCTGTATACTGAAAATGTGGGAGAGAGAGAGAGAGAGAGAGAGAGAGAGAGAGAGAGAGAGAGAGAGAGAGAGAGAGAACTGCCAATGTTATCTAGAAAACTATTTTATGAATGTCTACTGACGACAATGTGTTTGCCTCCCATATTCAGCGCCACTTTCTCGACCTTGTATTACCTCGTCATTACGGTTAACGTATTGATTTCCCTTTGAGTACTATTTGTTAGCAACCATTTTGCTACGTTTAAAACACCATTTACTCGGCAATTGTCAATGATTGTTATTCCACTGCCCTCTTAGCATGGTCATTTCCGTAGAAATTACCGTCAAATGCCTTTATCGTTTCCCCATGGGAATTAAATTAAGCTTCCGTTGCAACAGATGGGAATAGCACGACTTAATAACCTACTGACATTTTTAATTAGCATTAGATTATCATCTGGCTATCACAGACAATTACCGAATCAGTGATTTGGATGTAACAAATTAATTGCTGATGATATCTGCAGATATGATGGAATAAAAGCAATGCATATATATTATTTGCAATAACGAGGATGGCAATCCCGTGCAACCTGGATAATGACCGAACGGGGCAAAATGCACAAAAAAGAAAAAAGAAAATGAATAATGGTAAGAATTACATGAATAAATCCCTAGTCAAAATTTTAGGTATGTTTTCCTTTCTCTCACATGTATAATTTTACTTTCTCTCTTATATATATAAACATAACATGAAAATACATTTTATATTTTTCTGTCCCTACTTTGAAAAAAAGTTTCTCTCTCAACAAACTCAAATACAAAGATCCAACTCTCTCTCTCTCTCTCTCTCTCTCTCTCTCTCTCTCTCTCTCTCTCTCAAACACAAACACACACAGGCTTGGGACCAGCTTGTTGATCAGCGCCAAACAAAGGACTTGGGTTTCAGGCAAAAGCTTTGCCAACGAAGCGAAGGTCGAGGGACCCATTGCTAACGAATCCCCCGCGGATCAGCAGGATCAATCACCTGCTACGTGGTCAATACGGCACAACACCAGGGGAACAAGCCCATAACACCGTCTTTCTCTCTCTCTCTCTCTCTCTCTCTCTCTCTCTCCACACACGCATGTACACAATCAGACAGACACATAGATATATATACATCA
>NC_089777.1:23794036-23799036 GCF_040412425.1 Macrobrachium rosenbergii | reverse complement strand
GATATAACGCCCTATGAAGAAAACTTACTGATTTATTAAATCCAGCATTAATGCAATGTACGCAGAATGAATTAACTGCTTAAAAAACAGCTTTCGCACGTAAAAAAAAAAGTAAAAGATGCGCCTAAGTTTCTTCGGCGCAATTGAGTCTTCTGTACAGCCGCTACCAGGATTAATAGATCCACCTTTCGGTGGTCTCCGTATAATGCTGTATGAGCCGCGGCCCATGAAACTTTAACCAGCGGCTCGGTGGTGGCCTATCCTATATCGTTGCCAGAACAACGATTATGGCAAGCTTTAACTTTACAAAAAATAAAAACTACTGAAGCCAGATGGCTGCAATTTGGTATGTTTGATGATTGGAGGGTGGATGATCAACATACCAATTTGTAGCCCTCTAGCCTACGTAGTTTTTAAACTAGAAAAAAAAAAGCTTTAGTACAAGGATCCCTCTAAACGGATGCGGAAAAACAACCAATAAATGCCACAGATACTGTGATGTTTTTCACTTGAAGGTTTTTATCCGATGTCGAATGGTGTTACATAATCCAACTTCGAATACAATTGTATTCTGACATCATTAAGACAGCTGATCGTTAACCTATATGACGGAACAGTGGTACTGACCACATTCCGGTGGCGCTCACCAATCACCAATATCCTGTTACTAATAACCTCCCAGACCGTTGAGAAGCCCTGAATACTGATATAGTCTGTGTGTGTGTGTGTGTGTGTGTGTGTGTGTGTGTGTGTGTGTGTGTGTGTGTGTGTGTGTGTGTGTGACAAGTCTTTGAACCTACTTAAATCAGTCAGTCAATCAATCAATCTCTCTCTCTCTCTCTCTCTCTCTCTCTCTCTCTCTCTCTCTCTCTCTCTCTCTCTGTGCTGGGTACAGTTACAAGTCCTTTAACCTTAATCTTCTGATCTTCTTTAACCCAACAGGCCACTCCCTCTAAAAAAAAAAAAAAACACTGACCCACTTAAAACTCTCTTTCTCTCTCTTGCTGAAATAAAAAAAAAAGTTCTCCTCTCACTGACGCCTCATCCATCAAGCGACAAGTCACCTTTAAGAAGTTAATTAAAATTGAAAATGCTCATCCATCAGTAACAATGATTAATAAGTCGAAAATGGACCCCTATTATCTAGGAGGAGTCGTGTTCTTAGCAATCCCCTCAGGCAAAATGATGGCCCTCAAATGCATTCGAGTAATATTCCAATTACCATTCTTAAAAAAACAAAAAACAAAAAAAAATTATAAATAAATAAATAAAATCAGATATGGTCCTAACTGTATTCATAATGTTTTATCCTAATTACGTTACATCAAAATAAAATCTCGAATAACTAAATGAATAAATACATTTTCTCTTAAATATTAAAGAATTTTGATGCACCTGTAACAAAAATACGTCCCTATTTCATACATCAAAGGATAATTACCAAAAGGCGAAACAATAACAAAAACTGAGTACCCCAATATTATTTATATCTCTCATAATACATCGATCACCTGGAAAAGATAAAACATCTAATTAATAACATTAACTTCCGACATTCTTTTCATTCCCCCAGAACGCAATTAAAATGGAATCACAAAGGCGAAAAAGATATACATGAAAGATTTCCTCTAGCAACAAACAAAAAAAAAATTTCAAATATGATTTCCCCCCCGTTATCAATCCAGATTAGTATGCATAAATAATTAGCTTCTCAATTTGCAGCCTGAATGACAAAATTACAAGCCCCTCAAATATATCTGCAGCGCTGAATATATTATACCGATATATTATATCGACACTCGCGACAAGGGAGAGGGGAACGGACGACAGATTTATGACAAGATGGTGACGCGTTTTAAAAATAATTTGGAGGTACATAAGAACAAAAAAAATCTAATTATAATAAAAAAAAATTCTGAAAAAGATATAAAGCACAATTTAGCATACAGCAAGCAATCGCATCCACCTGATTTAACATTTAACATACAACGGATTAACGGCAATAATGTTTCGCTGATTTACCGTTACTGACCTTATCTTCCAACGCTTTTTATGCGAAATGGTTATTTGTTTTTTTTTAAAGGAAATTTATTTTATTACAAGTTAAAAGAAAAAATTCGAATATTTACCAGAATCTCTGTCTATACGCATCCAGCAAATTTCATCATTTTCCAATATAACTTCTGGGTCCATTGGGATTTTACAATGTCCTCAACAAAGTAAACAAATTGCTAACAGCTCCTGTAAATATTATCTACCATCCTTTTCGTTCTTAAGCTCTGCTTTCTTGTACAGTACAAACACACAGATACCAGATATATATACACAAACAACATTAAGCCACTCCCCCTACAAAGAGAGCTCAATAAAAGTGAATAGAACTCCCCAGCAAACAATGCACCATTCATATGTGTTTTACATTCTTAATGTTCCTTTTTACCTTCACGGGAATGTGAATGATGTCATTCATTCTGCCTGCACCCTCCCAAACCTATCCCTCTCTCTCTCTCTCTCTCTCTCTCTCTCTCTCTCTCTCTCCTCTCTCTCTCTCTCTCTCTCTCTGCAAAGCAGGCTTTTCAATGTAATTCTAGCCAGCACCTCCTCCCTACCTCTCTTTGTATAATCATTTTCTTACTGAATACAGGCACATTATACACGACGAATTCACAAATACACATTAACATTCAAAAATCATTTTTCATCACGAACCACATATCAGTACAGGTGTCAGATATATTCAAAAGACGCGCTTTACTGCACAAGTCCCATTTTACCGATTTTGTGCATTCGAAAACCTCAGTCCTCCAGTGTTCAGCTATGAGAAGAGATTACTCACATTTGCCGGAATTGCGGCAGCTTTTGAAATAAACTGCTACATTTATCTCTAAAATAAACTGGTACATTTTCCAGCAAAAGTATGCTTCCAGGAAGCGTCGGTTCTCGAGATATTATTCGCAAATGGATGGCCTACGGATCCGGAAGTGGGGCTCGAATAACGATGTCCTAACAGATATATTCGTAATTCAGTGAACTTCCTCTGCTTCTATGAAAAGGTTACGGTCAGAAATAGTCTTACTTAACTGTTTTTCAATTTATCAGTCTATATAATATGTATTATATACATATATGTATATTACACACACATAAATGTATGTATCTGATATATGTATATATATAATACACACAAATACACATCCACGTATATAAACATAGAAGGCCCCCTCCAAAAATAAATATGTTATTTTCACGGTCCTTTAAATTTCCCTGAAAGCAGTCGGAATAAAGTAAAAAGAAATTCATATTACATCTATATATATATATATATATATATATATATATATATATATATATATATATATATATATATATATATATATATATATATATATAATGTGTGCATGTATGCATTATATAATAGCTTTAACACGTTAGCATGTATGCATTATATAATAGCTTTAAAGATCTTAGAGCAAACCAGGAGCAAAAGCATATAATGTCTTTCCTCTGGGGGGGGGGACCACAAACCACATACATACACCTATTCCTAAGAATAGCAAATCACCCCCGAAGAAAGGAGACGGAACTGCGCTTCCTCCGACAGCAGGGGGAACGAGAGAGACTCTTCAATGGAACCGATAACAACGGGATCCCGCCGATGGCTGCAACTTTCAATAACCACAATGACTTGCAACGAGGATCCCAAGACACTCCTAATCCTCCTCCTGCCGCCATAACGACTTCCAGGATAAGACGTGGCAAGGCTGGTTAGGGAATCGCTTTCTTTAGTCTGTCGATAAATGCAGGGTGAGATGGCTTCCATGACTGTGATTAATCGAAACGACTCTCCTAACACGTCATGCCTCGAGACAAAAAATCAGCTGTCTTGAGGGCTGAAATGGCTTGGCCTGTCCTTCGTGCCATTTATTTATGTATGGAAAAATCACTGTTTACCCATCTGTTTCCATCGTCATTTTAGTCTGCATCTCCTCAACCGGAGATTTGCTCTATCTCGTAGCCACAGATGTCCGTAAACTTCCTTCTTTGGCGATGGAATATTACGAGCTATTGTGCCAGGCTCTATTTACTCATTGCAAAGAAAAAACCTAAAGTAGTATTAACCTTTACAAAGCAAAAGTCCTTACATTGTTAACATTCCCTTACAATTACACGAACTCATACAAGGACTTAAAGTAATGTAAGCATCTTAAAATCAAGTTAGCTCACCGTTACCGTATCGTCGCCTGAAGAAGATTCTTCCAAAACACTGAATTTACACTGAACAATCTAAAGAGGCATCTTCTTTTTGTGGATGTCAAGTACAAGCAATTTTCTTGACTTCCAACTGACGCTGGTACCCATTTCCAGCTTCGCAAATTTGGGGACCCTATGCCGGGATCGAACCGCGGGCCTTATACAGTGTGTTTACATTCATCTTCATGGAAATTCGCTCGAGATCAAACTCCATACGTCAGTCTCGACAAAGAAAGAAAAAGATCGAATGCCAATCCTCGACATTACCATAATGATCTAACGCTACACAGGGGGGTGGGGTGGGGTTTGTGAGAGGGGGGGAGAAAGGGCCGCAGTCCTATAGTACAATTATCTGACTTCCTCTCCAAGAGGATAACAAGGACGAAAGGAGTGAGGAAAAGGAAGAGAAAAAAAAATACCAATTCCATTACGAGTTTCTTAAGCTTTTCCTCTCTCTCTCTCTCTCTCTCTCTCTCTCTCTCTCTCTCTCTCTCTCTCTCTCTCTCTCAGCGACGCCATTGTCCGCGATTACAATGGAGCATCTCTCCAGGTGACTTTCACGTGGACCTGCAGACTCGGTATTGCTTCAATTTTTCGACCCAAGAGGGAGTACCCCCATGACAGGGAAGAAAAGGGGACCTTTATTTAAAAAAAAAAAAAAAAAAAAAAAAAGTAAAGTGCAATGCACGGGATATATGAACAGCACCTATACACACTCACGCGTAATGACCTGCGACGAGAGAGAGAGA